>NC_086320.1:222470774-222770774 GCF_036172605.1 Pelobates fuscus | reverse complement strand
TTAAGATGGCCGGTTGCGCACCTGCGGGAGCATGGAGGTGGCCGGCTCAGGAAGAGTTGTAGCTTCCTTAGGTTTAGGAAACTTTATAGCCAGCCGCCGTGGGCTGTATGGAGGCGACCGGCTCAAGGAGCATGCAGCTGACCGCCCTGGGGATGGTGCAGGTGGCCGCCCTGGTTATCATAGAGGCGGCAGGCTATGGCAGCACGCGAGGGAGCAGTCTTTCTGTAGCTTCTCTCTGCTCCCTTGTGCTGTGTAATGATGCCAAGAGCCTGAAAATGAAATCATTCCAGGCCCGGCATCACTGCAGACCATACGAGGGAGCAGAGAGGAGCTGCAGGAAGATCACTCCCTCGCACACAGGAATAGCAGCCCCACTGGACCCCAGGGAAAGTCCACTCAGCTCTCCCAAAGGTTGGGAGGCTGGTTGGATTAGAATTAATCCAAGTGTGTGTGTGTGTGTGTGTGTGTGTGAGATTTTATATATATATATATATATATATATATATATATATATATATATATATAAATAAACAAGGTATCCTTGCACTCACGCTCATAGATTATTATTTGCCGGGTGCTTGTAATCCAGGGAAAAATAATACTTCAGGTACAAAGTGATCAGCACTCTCGGTCTTCAGTAGATTAAAACTTACATTTTATTGAAATCCATTTAAAAGATCAACGTTTCAGTTCCTCTTGGAACTTTCATCAGGATCAGACATACAGTATAAGTAAAAACATTGCATTTATATACCTAAAGTATAGGTGAAATTAGCTCAACAATGACTTACCCCTGTGCTCTAAGTGGTGGGAGTGGAATCCCTGGCGTCCTCCAACGTTCCGTGCGCATGCGCGGACGTGGCCACGCCCATACGTGCCGTGATGACGTCACGCGTTGCCGCGGCAACGCTATGGTCACATGGGGGCTGAAACCAGGAAGTAGCTACTAGTGATCGTGTGTAGCTCCGGTTGCCATAGCAACCCGGTTTACAACACTAAATACAATTCATTAAAGTGCTCCCACACTATAAACATAAATATATTATATAAAGAAATGATGAGAAGATATAGGTGGTAATTAATTAAGTGTGTATGGATGTGATACATATGAATATAATTGTTAGTATGATGTGCTTACTTAGACAGCAAACATGTTTAAAGATATACATTAAGTGATAAGTGAATATAATTAAATTCACATTAAGTTGCAACAACTGTGCCTAAAGTGCCAAATAGTGCTTTCATATACTAAAGCCAGTGTTGGCATGGTATAGAGACATTTTAAAGTGCCATATAAACTACAAAGTGCAAACAGTGCTATGACAAAAAGTATTTTGTAAAAGTGCAAATATGTGCCAACATATGAAGATAAAGTGCCTCTATTGATAAAGCTGAATCAAGTATATAAATGTATCTAATTAAAAAGCTGTACACTATTAAAATAACATTTAAAAACATTATTCCCATCACAAAAATAAGGGTACGTATTTACAGAAATGAGTGATAAGAAATCATTTCGTTAAGTCCTTTGGGAGCAATTGTGTTTAGTCGGAAGATCCATTCTGTCTCTCTATTGAGAAGTATTTTGCCGCGTCTGGGTATAGGGATGTGGTCTATTGCGACAAATTTTAGGGAGGAAAGCGGGTGTTGCAGTGTTAAAAAATGTTGTGCCACAGGTTGTTCTGAATGTCCATCCCTGTAAGCCACCCGTATTGCCGATCTATGCCCACGAATACTTTCACACAGCGGAGTTTCGGTTTTGCCAATGTAGGCTAACCCACATGGACAGGTCAGTTTATACACCACAAAAGGTGTTTTACATGTAATGGTATGTTTTATCTTAAACACCTTGTTATTGTGGGGATTTTGGAAAGATTTGGCAGGAATCATGTGGCTACATGTAACGCAACCTAACCATCTAACACTGCCCCGCTTTTGGATGTTCATTTCTCGTTTGTAGCATTTTACCGGATCCGTCTGTACCAGAAAGTCCTTTAATGTCCTGTTTCTCTTGAAACAAATTAGTGGGTTTTCCTTGAATACTTTGGGCAAAGTGTCGTCTGTGGCAAGCATTTTCCAGTTTTGTTTAATGATTTTAGCTATTTTTGGAGAAGCGTCATGGTAGGCCATTGGGAACACCATAGCTGGTGGCTTTTTCATCCGTTCAGAGGTACTGGCTTTCTGTGCATCATGTTGTGCTTTCAATAATTCTTGTCTGTAGTAGCCCCTTTCGAGGAATTTTTGGTTCATCTCTTCAAGCTGTTTTTGCATTTTTTGTTGATCAGAGTTATTGCGTACAACTCTTAATAACTGAGCCTTGGGTAGGGACTTTTTCAACATCTTTGGATGTGCACTTTTGTTGTGGAGCAATGTATTCCGGTCAGTATCTTTCCTATATAAACAATAGGACACACCCTGTTCTTTAACAGATATCTCAAGGTCTAAATACTGGATCATGTTCGTACTGATATTAGATGTAAATCTTACTGGAGTATCAAGTGCATTCAAATATTGGACCATATTTTGTGCTTCCAACTCTGTGCCTTTCCAAAGGATCAACAAATCGTCGATGTAACGAAAGTAAGCCGTGATGTACTGGTTGTATCTGGATAAAATATGTTGCTTCTCATATATATGCATGTAGGAGTTTGCATACATTGGGGCCATTGCTGCCCCCATGGACGTACCGGACACTTGTAAAAACCAGTCCTCCTCGAATCTGAAATAGTTTTGTTGGAGAGTTAAGGTTAACAGTTCCAGGACGAATTCAATTGGGGGTCCATCATATGTAGTTGACATACATAGGGTTTGTCTCATGGCTTCAACCCCTTCTTCGTGTGGAATAATTGTGTACAAATTACTCACATCCATTGTGATTAGGATAATGGGCTCTTCACCAAATTCCAATGAATCCAACTTCTTGATCAATTCATATGTATCACATCCATACACAATTAATTACCACCTATATCTTCTCATCATTTCTTTATATAATATATTTATGTTTATAGTGTGGGAGCACTTTAATGAATTGTATTTAGTGTTGTAAACCGGGTTGCTATGGCAACCGGAGCTAGACACGATCACTAGTAGCTACTTCCTGGTTTCAGCCCCATGTGACCATAGCGTTGCCGCGGCAACGCGTGACGTCATCACTGCACGTATGGGCGTGGCCACGTCCGCGCATGCGCACGGAACGTTGGAGGACGCCGGGGATTCCACTCCCACCACTTAGAGCACAGGGGTAAGTCATTGTTGAGCTAATTTCACCTATACTTTAGGTATATAAATGCAATGTTTTTACTTATACTGTATGTCTGATCCTGATGAAAGTTCCAAGAGGAACTGAAACGTTGATCTTTTAAATGGATTTCAATAAAATGTAAGTTTTAATCTACTGAAGACCGAGAGTGCTGATCACTTTGTACCTGAAGTATATATATATATATTATATATATATATATATATACACACACACACCTGTGTCAGTGTGTGTATATGTACCTGTGTCAGTGTGTGTGTCCGTTTAGGTACCTGCCCACCCCTCCGATCACGATTGGTGTTTTTACTCACCTTTTTTCCCATGCCATGCCGGTTTTGCGTTGCTTGTTCCTTAATCTTAATGATCTCAGCTAAGCTAATACTTTGCCATAGGAAAGCATTGGGAGGATATAATGCATGTTCTCTATGGGTAACATTCAGCACCTCCATGCAGAGCACTGACACAGGAATCTAGTAGCCGTCTGAGTGACTGTCACTAGAGGTCCTAGTAGGCACCAATGTAAACTCTGCCTTTTCTCTGAAAAGGCTTTCTTCCTCCATATTAGGAGGTGGCGGCGGGGTATGCAGCTCGAATGAGAGTCTTACACTGGCATTCTTGGGTTCTCCAAGCCTCAAAACTTTCAATTCTTGCGGCTGAGCTAGCAGTCTGACCCTGTGGTCTATTTATTTAATTGCAGGCAGTCTGATACCCTGTTCTACTTAGTCATCGTGCAGACAAGCCATTTTTTTTAAATTAAGCCTACTTTTTTGGATCCTATAGTTATATCTACTTAACTACTTACTCTCTATGCAGGTTATTGACATTTAGAGAACTTATAGGATATTATTTTCTTTATTTTTTTGTCCGGCCGGACTTATCCACCTATCAGTTTCACGCGTTAAGGAATTCCTATCTGTCTCCCTAGTCTGCAGATAGGGCAATGTCTAAGCACATTGATGGAATCTCCTGCTAATAAGTTATCGGTCTAACCTTCTTAGTAAATACCTACTTTTGTTTTCCATCTCATGCAATTGGGAGTCTCCCAACCCCATACAGCATAGGTACATGCTGGAGCTATCCCCTCCAGGGACAACTACAGAGTTGTATCTATCTGTATAATTAATCCAAGTTAGATACTTTTGTATCTCCTTTCTTTTTTTAAACAAGTTTGGTTTTGTAATTACCTCTCTGTCACTAGTCTATTGATACTTTATAATATGTTACTAATACTAAACTCTCTCTAAATAGCAGTTTGACATTGAGCAATATTACTACCATTATTGCAAATTAGCTGATATATCTATTTTAAACTACAAGTTTTATATTATCTACACACCTATCTTCACTACACTTCCTTGTTCCCCTAATGGGGGTATTAAAAATTTATTATTTTCTTTAGTTATTTCTTTATGCTCTGTGATTGCACATTGGTTGCTTCACACTAATAGAGCAACTGTCTGCAAGGGTATAGAGACTGACTTTGGGGATACTTTTTTCTAGTTAACCAATTTCACTCTAAGGTATTTCTTTGGTTGCACTAGAGATGCAATAAGTACATTTTTTATTTTTCCTTATTCCCCATTTTATTCATACTTCGTGTTGTGTTAGGCATACAAATAATGTATCAGAATAAAGCCCTATCTGTCCTTTAAAAAGAAAAAAACATCCAACAATATGTCCTATGCATGGGTTCACCTTGAGAGAAAGCCTTAATTACAGTGAAACATATAGCAAAATGTGCCTCAGTTACAAACCCTCAACTGTCAGTCAGTAAAGGGTTAACCATTTGTGTTATAATATTCTTTTTTTATTAAACATAAAAGGTAATTTATAGGAGTTTTATTTAAAACAAATCTAATATTAATGCATACACATATATGGTAAATTAAGGTCTGTTATACCAGATAAACTTACCTTTTTCAGGTATTTGTAATGTCAACAATGACTCCAGCTTTGTTGCTGGATCAATCTGAAAAGAAAAACATTCTCAGTATGGGATTAACTCACAGACTGACCAAACCTCCCCCCACCTCCCAAAAAAACCAACAGTTAATGCTAAGAAATAAAAGTACAAAAATCATACAAGCAATCAGTTTTCTAAACTGAAGAACTTTAATTGTAGTACTGAGAAAACAAATGTCTCTATTTTTTCTGTTTTGGCTGAGTGCAAAATGAACATTTTATATAGCTATTCCATGTGGTCACCACAACAATAAAACCAATGGATGTACAAGATCAACATTAATTATAATAAACTTTTTATCCCAGCATTTTTACAGGGAAAGCATCAAAACATCTGTAGCATATTGAAGTAGTTTGGGTTCTTTGTAATAATTGATTTAGTTCATAATCCTTTACATAAATCATTAAACAAAACAAATTACCTTATACATCCTTGTCCCCTCTTCCCGCTCTATTTCCAAAGCCATTCTTTTCAGAAACTGAGCTCGATCTTTAGAGGGGAATTGTGCTTTCAATACATATGGATATTCTTTGGCCTGTTTAATGAAACTAGTTAAAAAGTGAGAACTTTCCCCAAGCTTTTAATTACAGTAACAAAATCAATGTCAACGTGTTCGGTATGTAAAAACAATCACGAATCACTATTCCATTCCTTACACTGTAAGCTATTGCAAATCCTGTTTTGTTCACTAACTATTGCGTTTTATTTTTTATAAAACCATACAAATATTTAATTGATTTGGTACTAAGCTACTGAAAACAAAAGAGACTACTTTTGTATATGTATCACATACAACGGTATTTAAAACTACATATCCAACTAAATCATTGGGAATCACTTTGTGTAATCACATGGTGTACAAACCTGCTGATTACAATAACAGCTTGTGTCACACTTACCACATAGAGCCGTCTGTGTCTGAAGCCTGTAAGATGTTCTATCAGGGGAAGTAAGTCTGTTTCCAAATCGCAGATTTCACATTTGTACTTCGTCTCAAACTTATCTGGTTTAGTTTGAACTCTGTATTCTGTCACGTATTCCACTCCTTAACAACACCAATAAAGGGGAAAATGGAAAATCTGTTGCTTTAAACTTGAGTTATTATAATGACATCGAAATTGAAAAAGACTGTTGAAATAAAATTTAAATTTTAGTGAAACTTCACTTAAAAAGAACCCTTTGATAACGTGTATGTGTTTACACAGATGTGTAACAGCACATACAAACACATATGCTCTGTACACACCCCACACTTGGAATATGGAAATAGGTGATATTTTAGACTGAAAAAAAAACCATAATGTTTTAATTTGGAACACTCACATGAAGACACCCTCCTGATTTTATGTGTGGTGAAAAAAGGGGAGCAATAAACTCACAATA
Source organism: Pelobates fuscus (assembly GCF_036172605.1). NCBI lineage: Eukaryota > Metazoa > Chordata > Amphibia > Anura > Pelobatidae > Pelobates > Pelobates fuscus. Next base: position 222,764,166 of record NC_086320.1, on the reverse strand, counting down.
CGTCCTGACTTTTTTTTTTTTTACACTGTTATCTGTCTAGTACAACGGTTCCCAAACTGTGTGCCGCGAAATGTTTACATGGTGCTATAATCATAGCACTGGGAATCTTACCGTGCCTCGTTCTCCCCTGCCGGCTCTGCAGGACCCGAGGGGAGATCAGAGATCTCCCTCACCGGCCCGCAAGCACTGAAATGCTGTAGCTGTCAGGGGTTAAAGAGAGGACCATGGGGAGCTCTAACATGCAGCTCCCCCGGGTTCTCCTCATGCGAGCATTGAGCATTGCCGCAGTTAACATGGCAACACTCTGAATCTCTCAAGAATAAACTCTATCCTAGCTAGAGTGCACTCCCACCACTTGGACCACCGGGGCTTCATGAAAATAATTTTTAATTAAAAAGACAAAAATAAAAATAAAGAGTATATTAATCTGCCCTCCTATGCCCAGAGACCCATAATAACTCCACCCATACACACACTGCCTCCCCCCACACACATATACATATTGCACCCTCAGTGGTTATTGTGCCTGGATTGTTTCTTTAAATAATCTACCAGTGCCCCTCCCAATGCTCCGGATCCGCCGCTGACCGGGAAACGTTTCTGCTGAACAGGGGCCCAGTATATGTGGCATCGCTGTACATATAGTCAACGTAGAACTTTTTTGACTTGAGGCGCTTTGGAAAAATATTAAGGGCACCTTAAACCTAAAAAGTTTGGGAACCACTGGTAAATAAGTAAATAAGCACCTACTCACACAATTGATTTTTTTCAAACTTTTTAGAAAAAAAAACAAAAACATACCAATGAGAGGCTCTCTGTCGGCTTGTTTCATATAATCTTTCAAGAACTGTATACGCTTTGGTGGCTTGCTTTTCACCCAGCCTGCAAATATAAAACAGACTACTAAGATACAAGTCATAGATAAATACAAAATGGTGGAGGTGGGGTGGGTGGTTGTAGGGCTGAATGGGACCTGTATGAGGCCTGGAAAAATGAAGAAGTGGTAAACATCAGGCCTTGAATAACATATTGAGAAAGGTATAGTAAGGGAGCAGGAAATGGAAGAAAAACAAAAAAACAATGACTATAGACCTAGAACTTGAAACCTAGAACTGAGAACTTTTCTTACTTCGGTAGCATAACAAAGAAGTTTTCACTATTTTCAAACATTTGAAAAGATTCCAAATATGTATATGGAGAACATTCCAAAAGAAGTATAATGTAGTAGGTAAATATGGAGCAGGGCATAAAAAATATTTTATTTCCTGTTTCATATGTGACATAGGATGTTTTCATTTAAACACTGCTGGTAGTCATGAGGAAAAGTAGACAATGTTATAAGGAAAAAGTTATAGTAAGGGAAAGGGAAACAATTAATATAATTGCTCAACAAGAATTCTCTCAGTTCAGTGTAAAAGATGAGCAGTTAGATATTTAACCTATCCTGTCAATCTGACTGCCCAGGTAGTTTCAAATGAATGGCATGTCAAACCATACCCAAATTTACCATTGACTTGATTTACTTTACTTGCCATAAATTTGCTTTTCCATATGATTTCTGGCAGTAAGAAAAAAAGGGTTGTACAAACACCGGGGAAGAACATTATAGGACCCACCAATTTTGTGGTACTGTGATGTAGTGGTGCTCTTAACACAATATGGCCATATGGTGTAACTGATTCCCCATATTTGTTTGCGGAGATAGGCGATTTTAAGTAGCCTTATCAAATGTAAAAATTTATTTTTACGCACACTGTTGCTTAGTCTGTATCACCCTGGGAAAGAAAAGCAGAAACTAGATACATTTTTAAGTACATAATAGAGAGCACATCCCCTTAATCCCACTCCCATGCTTTTTAAATAAACAGCAAACCACTAAGCCTTACCCAGAGATGACGGCATGAGAATTTATGAAAAACTACAAAACAACTTTAATTAATAAACAAACCAATACTGCTGATAATCCTATACAAAAGCAATTTTAATGCAAATAAAATAATTTTTTCCATAAGATAGCGGCAGTACTAATACAACAGCTTTAAGAACTTTGTGCCTAAATAACGATTCCTGAGAGGAAGATTCCTAGTAAATACATGTGCATCCATAGGTTCAAACACTGGTTCTGTTACTGGAAGTAGTACCAAGTTTAAGTCCAAAGGAGGATCATGGATTCTTAGTCTCATTCTGGAGAAAGCCTTAAAGAATATGACAATTAAAGGATTGGAACCAAGGTTTTTATCACTAAAATGGCAGTTGCAGAAATGTATAACCATAAAACTTTGTGGTCCAATAAATGTTAAATAAGTGCACCAGCAGGTCTTATTTAACGTTCTAGGAAGTAATTTTGCGCCCAAATTAGAGATCACATTGCACCCAGCGCTCCGCAATCTCCCAGTGGAACGCAACAGTGACAGATGATCGTTAGAATGCTCTTACTTCTCCTGCAACTGCATAGAAAGCTCTTCTCAGGAAAGTCTCAGCTACATTGTCCAACGGATCCACAAGAAAAAGTATTTTTCCCCAAGGTGAGCCATTGGTTCATTTACCTTAGTAACCTTTTCCAGAGGTTTTTGATCATTCTTAATGCCTAAAATGCTTAGCGATAAATTGCCTCTTGCATTCTATTCCCTGGACATTATTTCTTTAAAGGAACACTATAGTGTCAGGAATGCCAACGTATATTCCTAACACTATATAGTGTTAAACTATTTAGCTCCCTTGCCCCTCTCAGATCTTCCACGCTGCACGGGTCTTGCCTCTGTGGCCGAGATCATCAATCTTGATAATCTCTGGCCATACAATGGTTTTCCATGGGAAAAAACACCCCCCTGCGCCAATCAGCATCTCATTGTAGAGATGAATCAAAGCATCTCTATGGGGGAACATTCAGCATCTCCATGCAGACCGTGAGTGAGATAGGAAACCCAGAGTTGCCCTAAGCATTTTATTTGAAAAGGCAGTGTTTACATTGAAAGGCCTTCAGGGACAAGCTATAGACACCAGAACAACTACATTAAGCCCTCTTGGCTAGGCAATGAAGACGGAAACACTGTCTAGCATGCAGAACCGCCAAATCATTTAAATAACCAAAGATCGCCAAATCATTTAAATAACCAAACCAAGGTGGACAAAGAACGGGTGCAGAGCCCTGAAAACAAAAGCCTCTGTCTTTTTATTTTCTGTTCATAATGAAAACAAAAATGTGAGTTCCTGACTATTCTGTAACTATGAGAGACATGCAGATACTGGGGAAAGCAGAGGTTTTCTATATTATATATTTTATGCATTGAACCTGTTGACAAATAAATAAAAAAAAACTTAACTTAAATCACTCCCATATACAGTTGCAAGAAAAAGTATGTGAACCTTTTTAAATGATATAGATTTCTGCACAAATTTGTCATAAAATGTGATCTGATCATCTAAGTCACAATAATAGACAATCACAGTCTGCTTAAACTAATAACACACAAAGAATGAAATGTTGCCATGTTTTTATTGAAGACACCATGTAAACATTCACAGTGCAGTGGAAAAAGTATGTGAACCCCTAGATTAATGACATCTCCAAGAGCTAATTGGAGTGAGATGTCAGCCAACTGGAGTCCAATCAATGAGATGAGATTGGAGGTGTTGGTTACAGCTGCCCTGCCCTATAAAAACACACACACCAGTTCTGGGTTTGCTTTTCACAAGAAGCATTGCCTGATGTGAATGATGCCTCGCACAAAAGAGCTCTCAGAAGACCTACGATTAAGAATTGTTGACTTGCATAAAGCTGGAAAGGGTTATAAAAGTATCTCCAAAAGCCTTGCTGTTCATCAGTCCACGGTAAGACAAATTGTCTATAAATGGAGAAAGTTCAGCACTGCTGCTACTCTCCCTAGGAGTGGCCGTCCTATAAAGATGACTGCAAGAGCACAGCGCAGATTGCTCAATGAGGTGAAGGAGAATCCTAGAGTGTCAGCTAAAGACTTACAAAAGTCACTGGTAAATGCTAACATCTCTGTTAGCGAATCTACAATACGTAAAACACTAAACAAGAATGGATTTCATGGGAGAATACCACAGAGGAAGCCACTGCTGTCCAAACAAAACATTGCTGCACGTTTACAGTTTGCACAAGAGCACCTGGATGTTCCACAGCAGTACTTGCAAAATATTCTGTGGACATATGAAACCAAAGTTGAGTTGTTTGGAAGAAACATACAACACTATGTGTGGCGAAAAAAAGGTACAGCACACCAACATCAAAACCTCATCCCAACTGTGAAGTATGGTGGTGGGGGCATCATGGTTTGGGGCTGCTTTGCTGCGTCAGGGCCTGGACGGATTGCTATCATCAAAGGAAAAATGAATTCCCAAGTTTATCAAGACATTTTGCAGGAGAACTTAAGGCCATCTGTCTACCAGCTGAAGCGCAACTGAAGATGGGTGTTGCAACAGGACAATGACCCAAAGCATAGGAGTAAATCAACAACAGAATGGCTTAAACATAAGAAAATACGCCTTCTGAAGTGGCCCAGTCAGAGTCCTGACCTCAACCCGATTGAGATGCTGTGGCATGACCTCAAGAAAGCGATTCACACCAGACATCCCAAGAATATTGCTGAACTGAAACAGTTCTGTAAAGAGGAATGGTCAAGAATTACTCCTGACCGTTGTGCACGTCTGACCTGCAACTACAGGAAACGTTTGGTTGAAGTTATTGCTGCCAAAGGAGGCTCAACCAGTTATTAAATCCAAGGGTTCGGGGGGCGGGGCCTGACTGCAGAGGGGAGCAGACGCATGTCGCTGCTGCTCCCGCAAATCAACTCGCCTAAAGCCGATTATCGGAGGCAGTAAACTGGAGTCCCGGTGCTCCCAAGCGTTAGGGGACATCGAGACCAACATGTTGACACCACGCAAGTGGTTCTATGTTCCGGACCCGACCCACGCAGGTTTGCGGCCTACAAGCATGGTAGCGGTGGGGGAGACGGCCGCTCCCCCACTGCGGACACACACGGCAAGGCAAAGCTGGAAACCCCGTTCCCCCCCCCCCCCCTATGGACCGGCGGGGGTTATCCCGGTCCCCACCGAAGCGACACACATGGCTATGCGGAAGGCATCTGCCCACACGGGCTTGGGCTCCGGACGCTCCGGGCCTAGCAATACTGCAGAAGCCCCTAGTCTTATAGTTCCTGAAACCGCACAAGCCACGATCTAATTTTCCAACAATTCATGGAAAAGCTGGACAGAATCTTTGCATCACCCCAAGTACATTACGTAGGTACAGCATGTGGGCCGGGGAAACGGGCGGAAAGGGCCTACTACGGGCACGACATACCCTTCAGCGCTAAAATCTAGCACCGACCCCCTCCCGGGACGGGGGTCACCAGGAGGCTAACTCCTCAGCATCAGCCACATCGCCGGAAGCCTAACCGCCGCTGGCGGCGACGAATCACCGGGGCTATCCGAAGCGCCCTCACAGGGAAGAACTCGGCCTCTTATGGCACCCGAGTTCGTGGATCCAGGATGCAGACCCCACACGGAGCCTGGGGCCAAGGGGAGACCCGACCGCCCTCACACACACCCCCCCCCCCACTCAACGCACACAGCCCCTCACAGGCAGCAGACACGGACGGAGGTTCTCGTCAGGATCTGTCGGAGAGGACGACTCACCAAGGCATCAATCCGACCACGATGCCTGGCCCGTCCATCCAGCACTCAGAGCCGGCATAGGCGGAACAAACCGAACTGTATTTACGATACTCCTGCAGACCTCACAGTGGAGGCAAGACTGGACTCTGTCGGACAATATATCATTTAACAACTCGTTAGCGGTATAGTGCTTAAGCATGCTGTATTTGCCTTCCTTTGAATATTGCTAACAGATTCTCACTGTTCACAACGCTAATAAGTCTTAAGCTTCCGTTTACCAGTATATAATATTTAGACTAGACTACCAGCTAAGACTGATGAGGTAAGCAGCCTATGCCCTGACCGACAGATACTAGACTTGACTTTAGCAATGTCTGAAGCATTACTCGTTTTAACTAAATTCGTATACCAATAATACTTTTAGCATATAGCCTGTTCCATCTGTTAAATGACACATGCGACCAAAACAGCTTTAGGTAATCTTTCTCTATTTGTTCAGCTTGAATGTCTAGGCCTCTCCTTCTACATTGTCGATGTATACAAACTTGTGTAGCAATGTTCCATGTGTGATTAGCCTGACACCAGCTCAGAGTAACTGCTTAACCAGGTTGTGTGTCCCATAGCCTGATTATTTCTCTGTTATTTCCATGCCAAATAAAGCATAGATTGTATATCATATGTTAATCATCAGTTACACTCTTGTTTCCTTTACTTTATCGCTGACGGTATCACCGTATAGTCCGAAGCTACTTTTCTAACTACTACTCTATGCAGGATCTTAACTACTTGGAAAGCGTACTTAATAAAAAAAAGAAAAAATGAGGCTCCCAATCGTAGGAGATGTACTACTGTGTTACAATGATCCCACTATGTACTAATACTATGCTTCCCCTCCTCTTCATTCTGTATCCCATTTAACCCCTGCCTCAATAAAAGAAAGATTGAAAGAAAAAAAATCCAAGGGTTCACATACTTTTCCCACCTGCACTGTGAATGTTTACATGGTGTGTTCAATAAAAACATGGCAACATTTCATTCTTTGTGTGTTATTAGTTTAAGCAGACTGTGATTGTCTATTGTTGTGACTTAGATCACATTTTATGACCAATTTGTGCAGAAATTCATATCATTCCAAAGGGTTCACATACTTTTTCTTGCAACTGTATATCACATCACAAAGATACATCCCTCCATTCCTATACTTCCTAGACGGTGCTAGAAGCATTGGCTAGGGAGTTTCTATAGCAATCACATGTGCTGTGGTTGTTATGCCTGGGAGAGCCGAACAATCCCCGTGGGAGGTTTTTATTGCTCTCCCTTTTCAGTCAATGACTTGCCACGCCATGGCATGGACTAAAAGCTCGGAAAAAAGCATATTTTTAAAGTTTTTCTTCTAATCTAAATATTTACTAGCAAAACTACAAGTACAATGTAGAGATAGAATTTTACACTCAATCTAATGAACATAAGTTGTTAGGGGCATGAGCGATGCCCTTTAAAAAGTCTCTAGGTACTGACAGGCCTTCCCAGGGGACAGCTACAAAACTCTATTTTATTGACACAGATGGGATGGAAAAAACAATGTTTTATAGCAGGAACAAATCAAACTTTGCATACAAAAGGATTGCACCTACAACAGTACAAGATATTTTTATTTTTTCATTCATTAAAAAGTGCAGATCAAACATCATTTTTGGCCATTGTAGTGTTTACTGCACAAAGAGTCTTTAGGTGGCACCACACTGGCTTGTATTAATTAAGCTGCTTGATCCCACATGGTCTATCCAACTTGGACTTCTGGAATAGACAGAGCATTGGGCTACCACCCAAACACTCTCAAGCTATACTTGGCTGCCAAGGCGGGACACCGCTTTTGTCAACTGCTCAAAAAGTTTGAAACAACCCAGGGAACGCCACCCATGACTCTTTAAATCATAATCATTACAATCAGCTTTTGTGGTTATACTGCTTAGTGTATCTTTATTTTCACACTAAAGAGCAAAATAAGTCAATTAAAAATAAACCAATATTACAATGTTAACATTTGCAATTTTGCATCTATAAAGCATATTCATCCATGTAAACATTTTTGGTGGTTTTTTTTTTTTTGCTTTGTTTTTTAAGTAAAGACAATGTACCTCCAGCAATGGACTAAAGGTATTATACTACACAAAATTACATCATGACACTGATTTCTCCCTCCCTCTCCCCCCAACAATCATATATGGGAAGCTAGGGGAGAGTGCTGTAAAAGGATGGTATAATGCTGCATGGGAGAAAAGCATTAGAATGGGAAGCAGAACAATCAACAAGAAAAAAAAAACAACACCGTTAACTGCTGAAACATTACCTTTGTCATGCTTTAAGGAAGGTATGGAGAGTCAGCTACTGATTTTGCAGCAAAAAAATGGCTTAGGTAAACACACCGGCCCAACAAAACATTTTAATTTACACATTCAGAACCTTCAACTTTTACATCAGACAGAATTGTTTATTAACTATTTTTTTTTTATTTATTTTTTTAAATGCCCATGGCAGGGTGTCAGCAGGAAATGCAGAAAGCTCTGCTAATAAAGAGTAAGTTTGTTAAAAAGACTAATAGACGTGCAGGTGCGTTATTTTCCTTGATAAATGGTTGCCTTGAAAAGTGCGTAAAGTATTCACATTGTCATGTTCATCTACTTTTTTTGCTGAAAAATTTGCGAACAATACTTGACATCTTCACCTTCTATAGTGAGAGGGAAAGAGTTCTGTTTTCTACTGGATGTATTAAAGCATTTAATGTAAACAAAGTCCAATAGACTCCAAAACTTCTCACAACTGCATTACTTCGGATACTGGACTGTTATGGTTAATTACCAAAAACAGGAAACACTGGGAGAATAAGAACAGTCCCTTGAAATCAAAATCATATTTAAAAAGGAATGAGACCTTCAGTTGAAATGTTAGGCTGATCCATCCTTTGGGAACAATTTCCAAGTTTTCACACAGCAGATATCACCATCATGGGAAGCAAGACCTCACAGAGTCAGTCTGATTGAAGGCATAGAATGCCTAGTGCTATTTATAATCCCTGCAGAGGAGACTATGTGAAAAAAAGTTTGTGGCAAAGCCAGGAATTCAAAATAATCCACCATTGTAAAAATAAACCCAACAAAGGGAATGTGTTTACATTTGTAGATCGTGCAACATATTTCTTCAGCAACCTATGAAAAACAGAGAGACTTGCACAGCAAAAGACCCTGGTATTTCTGAGTCTGACAGAGAATGTCCAGTATGGCAAAGCTCCAAAGCAACAGCAGTGAAACAAGCAAACTCATTATGTTCAAGTGAGATTACTCACTTGTTGAATGGTTTTCAAGTTATGCTGATCTTTTGACTGTGTTCTCCAAATTTGCCAGCAAACAAAATGTGCATTTTAAAAAGTTCTGATGTCTGGAAGAACAAAGCATTTAGTCAGACTTGTAGCCCGTCGCTCTTCCAGTAGCAGTAGAGTTTGGTAGCATACATTTGTGTAGGAACATCTCTTCACATGTTCTTAGTGCATACCTAGAACACTGCAGGTTAAGGATTTCTCACTTTCTGTTCCTGTGGGGAGGGAGAGACGTGGGAACAGCACAAGGTAAAAAAAAAAAGGCTATTTAACACATAATTAGACCTATACAAGTAGAGCTGTGCAAGAGTAAATACTTGACTTGTAACTAAGAACAGAACAATAACCCACAGGTCCATGGCAAGTACCGATGAATGATGGAAAATTCGGATAGTTTCCATGCAAATGTATGCATATGGTACAATGAGCATCTAAGTTCTTTTTGCACATCCTCAAAATGTTGCATTACACCTTAAAAGCAACTGAAAAATCTTCATCTGGCTTCAGCGTAGTAGTTAAACATTGTACTAAATTCTTCGACGAAATTAAGAATTACGGTATCCTCAAACAAATGTGCTCTTTTTTGCAGTAGAAGATGACTATTGTGTATTCATATGAAATACAGCATACAAAGCACACCAGTGTGTGTTGAAAATGAAACATTCATTCACAGAAAGTCTGAGTGAAAATTTCCCCACATTTAAATGCTTACTAATCCCAGCATTTGCAGATGCTTTAGGTACCGACTCAGAAAGAAATGCTGAATGAGACCTTAGTGCCTTAGAACTGCTAAGAATCATGAGGAATGCATTTAAAGGTTTCTCAAAAATTAACAGTTCAGAGAAATCCAAGAGTGGGAAAAAATGCACTCTAATGCACTCCAAATAGTGAGCGACTTAACCAGCTACTACTTGGAAGTTGGTGACATGACACTCATCAATAGACTTTAATGATTATTTGATGAACATCAATCTGCTGGCAGCCAGACTGGATCTATGGTTTACACAACCCACCAATATCATGTCTGCAAGAAGTAGTTTAGTAAATAATGCTTAAAAATAGCCTTATTCTTCAGGAACATATTCTTCGCTTTGCTTTTTTGAATGTATTTACAAAATACACATGAAACGAATAAAATATTCTTGTTTAGTTTAAATCGCGCACACCCTCAACTTTCATTATTGTCAAATTGAGGTATTAAATTCAAGATTCTCTGTAAGGCATCATGCAGAAGGTGGGCAGATGAGGGAAAATTGTAATGGGAACAGAGTGACTCGTACCTTGCTTGGGATCCAGACCATGTCCCACTTTCTCAAAGCACCACCACAGACGATCATGGATCCACAAGAAGACTTCTTCAGCGTACTTGTCTAGTGACAGTTGTTCGATACTGTCTGGAAGAAAGCTCTTCCCAATTCATACACACACCAAACAGAGCATAGTGTAGAAGTGTAGAAGTAATGAATGCTGGTTAACTGGGGTGATCACCAGGTAAGCATATTGTAGAATGTTTGCACAATTGAGACAATGACAATAGAAAGTCAGTTGGAGAATTGCAGGGCTAGTAAGGAGCCAGTTTTAACAAATATTATGAAATCTTGAACGACAGAATATGCTGGAAAGACATGAAACAAGAGAATTGCGAAGGGAGGCTGTGAGAGTCACTGTCAGGCCCAGCTGCTCAGTCTCATTACCCCGCTCTGCATCTCCCTCTCTCTTCAAGGAGGCGCCACAGCACGTCTTCCTCCTGTTCATTGAAGTCGACCTATTTGCCGCCATTCCCGACAGAATGTCTCCCCATTTATAGCACCACATAGCCGGAAGGCCATGTTCACTCCCACATGGCGAATTTGTGGAGCAACAGGAAGGACATTAGGCGCACGCACAGCGAAGCGACGCCTTCTTAAAGGAGAAGAGGTCGAGTCTGATTAAAGGAGCATGTATAGGAGGCGAACCGATTTAAACAGCTATGATCTTGGGACTCGTTGCTCAGTTATACTGTGCTCTTGTTGTGTTAACACCTTCAGTGACTGGTATATTATATTCCTGGTATTTGATCCTTGCCTGTTTCCCGTCAACGATCCTGTGCTGCCTGACCTGACCGTTGCCTTTTCTGACTATTCTACATTTTACCCTATTTGCAAACCTGATTTTGTGCTTACGGCCCTTTACTATATTGTGGGTTTCATCTACTATACTGTATCCCAACAGTCGAAGACAGGAGTGGTGAACTAAGACATAAACAAAGTGATTTAACTTCTAAACCGAAGAGAATTGAGCTATGAGACTGGAGAAGCACCATCTATACACTAAAAATGTTGTTAGTGGTCGCTTTGAGTATCAAAAGTTACAGGAGAGTTTAATGGTGCAATTTCAAGCGAAGTGACCAGTGACTTAAGATTATTCTTAGTATAATATTACTCATAGCTGTGTCAAGAATGATGTCAAAGAACATACAGCTAAATCCTTAAACACGTGCATAACCACACTAGATTCAATGGGAGTTGCTTATGCACAACAGGTGAGGCTAGCACCCATGCATGTGGATAAACAGATCTAATGCTCATGCATGAGCAGTTCCAGTTTCACATACTTCATGGTTTCATTGAATAGGCAGGTATTGTGTGAGATGTATCAGACAACAATCCTTATTGACTAAGGAGGAGTTGGATTTAAGCCTAGAGAAATTCTGCAAAGGAATAAATGAGAGGAAGATGTATTCTTTAATGATTTAATAAGGGCTAAGCCATCCCCAGATCTTATTTTCCACAAACAGTATGGGTCCTATATCAATGAATGTTAATATATCTGTTATAGACAACAAACAAATACTACTCTTAGTTATTGAAGAAAAAAAAATAATCATTCATGACGAATATAAAATAAATATTTTATGAAGGAGTAAACACTTAAAGAAATAATAAAAATAAATAAAAAAAATAGAGAGACAGTGGATATAAGAATCAATGCATAAGTACTTAAAGTAACAGGAAGAGACTGGGGTATTTTTGGTTGAATCAAACACTGCATACCCATGGAGAAAATTAATGAAGGGTGGAATGAACCTATTTCTAAAGAAAATTTTAAAAAATTTAATTCGGGAAAAGTGGTGCCTGTCCACACAGAAGAGTGGAGATAAAACTGAGCTGCAGTCATCCATATGTAAAAAGTGGATATAAAAAGGTATTACATCGAGGTATTACATCGAGGTATTACAGTTACAAAAGTAACAAAAACTACATGCTAAGACTATTCCACTGAAAAGATGGGCAGCTGCTAGAGGCAAAATGTCGGAATCCAATTATTAAAAAGAAAATAGTTAGGAAAAATGCAAAAGGAGGAAGGGAGGGATTGAGGGAAAATGGATTGAATATGTAAATCTGAACCTAAACAAACTAGATGATTTTTGCAGTAAGTATGCATTCACAACAGATATAGAATAAAAACTGATTTCAAGAAAAAACAAAAACACAATACATGCCCAAACAACTACACAATAAACAGATAAACTTAGAACTCAATGGATACAACTTACCTTGACAATTATGTTCTTGATACATTAGCAGACTTATTAATTTCAGCCCTTAATGAAATATTAACATAAAAGGTTTTGATTTGCTATTCCTTTATATTAAATTAATGTATATTTTCAGTTTCCATATTTCTCTACATATACAGTTCTTGGTTTTAGCTATTGTTATACAATATTAATTTGTATTCAAAATAGAGAGTCTGTAAAACATGTGCTTACAAACTCTTTATTTTGAATACAAATTAATATTGTTTAAAAATAGCTAGGGTGCAGCCTGACTGCTGAGCAGACCAGACGTGCTTTGTGAGAGCTCCTGCGTCAGGTACCACATGCTCATACTGACCCCATTCAGCACTCACCCTGGTAAGCCGACTTCGGTGCATCTCGGAATACCCTATTTGAGTTTGTTTAGCGCCAGAGTACCCGGACAGAGGCTTGCGTCCCACTCAAGTTTGAGTTGAGGAGAGGCGGCTGCTCTCCCAATTCTCTGACCTTCGCAGTGAAATTTGTGCAGAGCTGTCTCCCCCCTCCCCGACTGGCAGGGGTTATTCCGGTCCCCACAGGTGAGCCTCACTCACTTCTACTGACTGAGCATCTGCACCAGCACAAATCTTTGGCATTGTAGATCCCCACAAGCTGGTGGACACACTGCCAACTCGTGGGCAAAAGCCTATAATGATCTCACAAGGCGCAACTGAGCATATACTGCAGCGTCTGACCGAGATCTTTCATACCTTCTGTGCCAAATTATCAGCCTGTCTTGAGGCAGCACCGACTCCATTTGAAGTGGGAGAGAGAAAAGGAGAGGAGGGAGGTGAGCAGGCCCCCCACGTGCTCAAACTCCATTTCAGTGTTTTAGTCTTCCTACCAGGGCCTACCTTGGCAGGGATAATATCAAGAGCTTTTGCCTTCTACCGAAAGGGAAGAACTTGGACTCAGTACCGAGACCCCGAGTTTGTGGATTTAGGATGCAGCCCTGGGTGTTGTCGGGCTTGCATCCTGCCTCATAAAACCGCTCAATTACCATCACCTGCCCCCAAGCCAAGGCATTGGTTGACTTACGACTTAACACCACAGGCTCCTTGCTATTCAGAAATCCGACTATTACTTATCACTGAACAATTCTAGCCCCTCATATCTCTTCACAGATCCATACGTATGCCCCTTCTCGGTCTCACCGGTCTGCCCGTGACTTTATCATGTCCGGTGCTCACACCCGTACAGCCAACTCACGTTTGAAGTACTTCCTGCAGGCGGCTTCCTTCCTATGGATTAGCCTGCCTACCGCCATCAGACTCTCCCCTAGCCTTCAATCGTTTAAGAAGTGCCTTAAAACTAATCTCTTGGGAAAGCTTATGGCCTCCCCAAAGTAACTTCTACCTCACATACCTGTCTCTTGCTCTCTCCTAAAGGGCAGCACTTTACTCTCTCCACCTTTGATTGTCATTTCCTGTCCTAATGTATTTTATACCCCACCTCGTATAGACTGTAAGCACATTTGAGCAGGGTCCTCTTCAACCTATCGTTCCTGTAAGTTTTCTTGCAATTGTCCTATTTATAGTTAGATCCCCCCTATTGTAAAGCGCTATGAAATATGTTGGCCTACTGCAGTGTATTTAAATCATCCAGCTTAATACTCACACTGATCTGAATTATATTTTATTTCACTATTATCTTTTTGTGCCAACACTTTTGTTTTTTGTTCTGTTGCAATGTGATAACATCGGCTGATAAGCTGCACCTATAATATGCCAGCTAATCTACCATCACCTAGACTAGATTACCCCAGACATAAACATTGCTTTCTCACTAACCAACCTGCAGAATGCCATTGATATCCTTTATATCTGTGTACTTGCTCTATAATGCTCACACGGATTATAACTTGTTGTGCAAACGTTATATATTTTATATTTTGCAACTCGATATAGTGAGGACCCAATGGCACCATACTCTTGTACATCTAGCCTATTATGAAACAACTAAACTATGCCATTTAACCTACTACTGCCTAGATCAGATTGTTACCCCAGGCATATGTTTAGCTTTCCTTCTGTAACACCTATATTACGCCAGTTTTTCTTTCATATATAAAAACACACAATGCATGTTGCTGATTGTTTGATGATATGTGGCCCTACGTGGCATTTCTCTGTGATTATATTTTCATTTTGATATGTATTGTACACTTCGCATGCAGTGTGAACCAAAATAAAGAATAACTTTTTTTTTTTTTTTAAATGGCTAAAACCCAGAACTGTATATGTAAAGAAATATGGAAACTTAAATTATAAATTCATTTAGTCATTTAGTATAACAGAATAGCAAATCAAAGCCATTTAAATTGTTTTTTTTTCCAGTTTGCAGAACAGAAGCTTCTCAAAAACAGCAATGCATCTTGTAACCTAAGTTGTGTAGGTGGCCATTAAAAACAGCACTCTAAAACTTAGCAGGTGCACAGATATGAAGAATGACTTTAAAAGATATACAAATAGTTCACTCTTACCTGACCTGAACTGTGGAGGGTCATTCTTTAAATATGAAGATGCAAGTCAATCCCAAAACAAAAGAGAAGAATTTGTTAATTTTATGGAAATGACAACCAATAACATTATTTGTGGTATTATAGCATAAAGGCCAGACTTTTCAGACCAGACTGAAATTGAAGCCTTTACACTGTTTATTGAAGTAAAAGGTTTGCAAATGTTCAAAGAAAAAAAGTGTTGAAAATAGAAATCTTCTAGTTACATAAACAAACAATAAATTGTCTAAGCCTGTTATTACAAATGCTTATTTTATCACTTATTTTGAGTGTTTATTATCAAGTTGGTATGTATAGCATAGTCAGTTTGCCAACCTGACAAGAAATGACATCCGCTTATCCCCACCTGCAAGTATACTGTAGGATTATTTTAGGATTCCACTGAGTGTCAAGTAGCAAATGTCATAATGGTGGAGGGTCAGGCACATGTCCGAAAGCAGAGTACTTTTTAAAGTGGGATAAAGAGGGAGGATAGGAAGAAACACATTCCATTTTTCATCATAATGACGATCATTTTCAAGTAAGAGTCTAACAAATATATAGAAATGCATGAGGCTACAAAGATTGTGTAGCACAAAAAATGTTGTTCCTAACACAAGCACACACATTAAAGGAAAGCTCTAAGTGAAGAATAGGCAACTTTAAGCCTTGAGGGACATTGCTTGGGGCGCCTTTTTTTTTTTTTTCTTCTATCTTCCACAGCGAGGAAATGAAGCTCAATCATGACGAGAGAGGCAAAAATATACTCACAGGTCTCCTTAAAGTGGACCTGTTGGCATTATTTAAAACCTCAAATTGCCGGCCATCGATCTTCATATTAATCACGTTCCTGATATTAAGTCAATTATTTTGGCCACAGATTTGCATTACGACTGCTGCAGACACATGCATTTGAGAAGTTAATGAGCGATGGTGGGTTTGAGAGAAAGCCAAGGTAGTTCCAATATTTATTTGCTTAAAATAGAACTGATTTAAACAGTTGTAATATACACTGACATTGTGTATAAAAACATAAACCTAAGAGGTATTCTTACATGTTACCACACTACATTGAATATTTTTTTTTTAAACAAGATCAGATGATTACAATTTATGTCTCTCCGATGTGTGAGTAAATTCTATTACCGTAGAAAGAAACTATAAGCAAAGGTGCTTATAATTTCATGGGAAACCCATGAAGATATCAATGCAATAACTTCTAGGCTGGTGACTTCAACATACTTCAGTATGCAGAAAAAGAGAATGAAATGATCATCTGTTTTGTCTTCATTATCGCATCATGGAACCCAAAGGATATGCTCACTACCAGTGTTGCAACGTCTGAATCCAGCTAACAGTTTCTGAGTTTCAGATGTGAGGTGTAAAGATCTGGTGAGGAACACTGCATTTTTAAGATCACTTTAAGATTATGTTGAATGGAAGCTTGTTTACATGTTAAACATTACATTTCAAAGTAGCATTTTCTCAATTGTTAGACACATGAACACCATCAGTGTTGGACTACCTCAGCACTTAATGACAAGTTGCATTAATTTTGAGTATGCTGCATAAATGCCACAGATGCTTTTGAACCTTGTGTTTCCCATACTTTTAATGTGCATTGTCAAATTAACTTTGAGAATTAGCAAGGCATTTCAACACGATCGTCAAGATGCATTTGGAGGCATGGTGAAATACGCTTTTGCTCGGCTAGATAGCTCCGTAAAAGAGCCAATCTGTAGAACTTTTGGATTTGCAAATTCACCTGGCATCAACCCCAACTTGGCCTTTTACTCTTACAAAGTCAAAGAAAACAGGACCAAAAGTGCCTATTTGTCAGCTGCAGAATTTAATGAGAGTGATTCCATTTGCAAGAGAAAAAAAGCGTTATAAAATGAATAGTTAAGCAGGATCTTCTGGGCCACAACAAAATGCACATAATCTTCAGTTGTCCACATACAAGGCTTCAAATCCAACATATCTTCCATGATCAGCTTTCAACAGATCGCAATATTGAACTTCCACTTAACATGAGATTTGTATGATTTTTTTTCCCCTGTACATATCGAGAAGGAATTCTGCTGTATTTCAGTAGGTAACTCCCCTGGATATATTCATTTCAATAACACTAGAACAGTACTCTGGAATTATTAGCCATAGAGTAAATGGAAAATTGATATTTTTGATTTTTCTAAACCCTGCAAGAGCAGTGCTATAAGACGCAGACGAGATAGGATATTATGCAAGTTAAACAGTTCTACGTGAGAGCTAGCAGCATGGAACGCTGAAAACAATCTTCAGTTTTACGCACGAAACCGGTGGAATCAGCTACTATCAAAACGAATGGAGAGGTACACCTCTTATAAAAACAAAATTTATTGCTAGATATACTCTGGCAGCACAGAGCGCAGTGACAGAGGGGTGGCGGTATCAAGCAATTCCCACGTAGCTATTGTTCCTTCGTAAGCAAAAAGAGAACCGGTTTAATGGCTAGAGTCTGCGAATCCACTGAATCTTTTCAAAACATTTGGTCGTCCTTGTTGGAATGTTGGTACTCTGTATGAGAGGGTGAATGGGCTTGCTTTGCTTGGAGGGACGAATATGGGTTGAGCTGTGAGGTATGGAGAGTTCTTCCAATCAGCTTTTTTTTCTCTTCTCATTAATTTTTTTTGAAAATATCCAGTTAGTAAAAAATGAAGCTCAATTGCATTGCTGGTAATTTGAAGCTTTGTGTCTGACCTGTATATGACACTAACCAAAAAGCATAAAACAAAAAACTGAACAGAAACATTTCATCTGCAATTTGCAGTCACAATGTTTTATAACTATGTTAGCGCGCTTCATTGGAAGATCCACAGTGTTCTTCAAGCAACAAACCAAATAAAATGTTCCCCTGATTAGATCATTTCTTGAACAGCTGGAATGTTCTGCCAAATATTTCACATCTGCAAATGTTGAGAAAAAAAAAAAGAGACAGAGAGAGAAGGAAAAAACACCCACAACATATAACAATATGCAATGCAGACATAAAATTAAACTTCCAATGGAGGAAAAAAATATTTCTGGTCATTTGTAGTTTATTTAAATGGAATTTAATAGGTATATCTAAAAGATTAACAAAGCTCAAAAAATGTTTAGTGGTGGGTGGAGCCTGGCAGCCAAGCTGAGCAGGCGTACTTCAGACGAGCTCTGGGTTAGACCTGAGGCCTACTCAGAGGGCACGGGGTAGGCAGCATATCCCTCTTCCGCCTGCAGCCTACTTTACTGGAGGTCTCCCCGGAACACCCTGTTCCCCTCTCCCTCCCCCCGCCCTGTCTGCCCCCACAGTCGGGGCAGCTAGACCGTCTATTCGCCGACTTCTGGGCCAAGATCTCCAGCTACTGGGGCACTCCAGAAGAAGTCCCACAGACATCAGTCCCTAGGGACTCAACAGCCAGCAGCACTGGTACGCGCCCTGAGAGTGACCTGGATAGCAGGGAGAGGGAGGTGGAAGACCAGACGAAAACGTCGAACACAGTGGTGAGTCGCCCACAGCCTCAACAGAGACTCACCCTGTGGCTACCCCCTCAGCACCCCCTCTCTCCTGCATACATCCCCCATCTAGGAGATGGCACCATGCCGGAGGGCCCCGCACCCCTGGCACGACCCACCTCGGAACAGCTCCCTTTCAGGTCCACAGATTCATATGGGACTCCCCCACACTCACCACCCCAACTCACCAGAAGAACCAGCGACAGAACTGGGCCGACTCAAAGCCCCACGATCAGGGACACTCAGTCTCCTAACTGCTCAAAATGGCGGCTCCAGCACGGATCCAGGGACATCAGAGGAAGGCCCACCAAATGGGATTGCAAGCCTACGTAGACTCAGGTCTCCGTGTTGCCCGCCTGCCATTAACAGGCATCGGCTAAGCGTCCCCCATGCAGGCCCTCTTATACAATGCTCACTTGTGGTGCTCACCGGGACTGATGTGCTGCACCATTGTAGGCAAAAGCATTAATAGCCTGGAGTCTCCATCTAACTGATTTGCTGCAGACGTGCAACCAAACGGTTATTCTGTTTTTTTTCATATTATTTATGAATATATAATTCAGTTTTAAGTCAACCCAGCACATCAGACATACTTTGTTAGCATGTCTTACTCATTTTATTTTCATCTCATTTTTATTTTCACCTCTATCAATATGCCTAGGATTTTGTACAGCCTAGTTTCTCTCGCTTAATAGTTAACCTAGACATGTTCTGCCTAGTCTGTAATTAACACTAAATAAAAAAAATGTTCAGTATACTCGAATGCCTTGTAACTAATATGCATTGTCCAATTAACTGTCTTGCCAGTGCTGTTGGGGCATTGAAAGATTGTCTGTTAAACATATGCACACAAAAATAATAATAAAAAAAAAGTTTAGTGATAAAATCCCAGCAAGCATCATAACATAATGAATAAAAAAAATGGCTGCTAGCATAGAGATTGTCCCTTTATTAAAATATGTGCTTCATGAAAAGCGGCAGAGGACCTTTCCAGTTTTCTATCATCATGTGTGGTATAGGTAGGATCTGCTTATGTTTTTTTGCACTTTTTTTCCTTTTAGATGGAGGAAAGGTGGTAATTTTTTGGACACAGTTTTAAAATAACTAGCTATTTTTACAAATCTATAAACATTTAAGAAAGGTAATACATTAAATAAAGTAGAACAACAAAATCACAATACCTGCACTTTCTCAACCACTTCCTCTGTGGTCGGTTTATGTCCAGTCTCTTGGAAGTGAGCCTGGAGTCTACTACATGTATCACAGGTAAACAAGCAAACCTGAGCAGAAAAACAATATATTTATGAATAATTTCCATGGCAAATGTATCATACACATTGAATAGACATTCATTTAACATGAAAAAAATCCATCTTACATTATTTCTGGTCATAACAGATTAATTTGCTTGAGGCAATATTACACACAGAAGAAATGAAAGGTTTCCAACATTTCAAATTTTTTGAATCAAGGCATCACCAATATTTGATTTATGGAACTTCAGAAAATACATGTCATGATAGAATGCCAAATACTGACCACCATTATGTATTAAATATGTCAAACTTCACCAAAGTAAAAAGCTGTAGAATGGATTATTTTTTACAATTTGAAACATAAGTAGACAAAAGTCAAGGGTATGACTGAATCAGCAGAGAAAAATATACACAGGAGCTGAACCAGGAGCCCAAAATAGTATGGAGAGCTGGTGGATTAGTTCCAAAAAGTGTCCAGTGTCGGTCTCCCAGAGAAAAGGGACTAACTCTCAGTAATATATGTAAAAGAAAAGCATCGGACTTGAGGAAAAGTCCTAGATGGGAGAGCAACAAAATTAATGGAAAGGAGGCCCTACCTTTATTGGTTCTAAGCATTACGAAATAAAGGTAAAATTAAAATCAGTTTATAGGGAGAAACAAAATGCTATTTGGGATGTCTAATCGCTCCTGGGTCCCACAGCATAAACACATTGGTGTAAAAAAAAAAAAAAATCCGCCGGAGTATCGGAACCACTTTTTTTTTAGAACATCCTTGTCGTATATATACAAAAAACAGGTATAACAGGAGGCACAAAAATAGGGAAGAGGGTGGAGGGGCTATAGCCCAGTAACCAAAACACAAAAAGTCTGTCCCTATAGTACCTCGGCACAGTGGACTAACCACTAGTGCCTACCTGAACTAGTGCCTCTTCCCCGTCAGTTTAAGGGTTAAAAAAAAAAAAAACTCCATTAAGTACTCATCTCCGTCTACGCCACCACCAACATCAATGCCGAGAGGTGACCTAACGCACATTGAGTGTCGAGTGCCGTGCGCACATTAGGCCTTCCCCATAGGAAAGTACTGAATCAATGCTTTCACAAGGGGGATTTGAAGACGTTGAATGAAAGTTTGAGGATGTCCAGCATTTTTTTTTACAGACTTAAACTCCGTGAAACAGCAGGTAGCACCTCTAGTGGCTTGCTAGTAGACAGCCACTAGAAGCAGTCTGGACTCTGCAAGGTGAACATTACAGTTTCTCTAAAACTATAATTTTTTCACTTGCCAAGTTAATAATATAGGAACAGTGCACTCAGACCACTGCAATGACATGAAGTGGTCTGGATGCCTCCAATTTTCCTTTAAGTTGTTATCGGGGAGAACATGCGACTTAAAACAAATATGACTTCACTAAATCTCTAATAAATATTGATGCAGATTCAGATACAGATGCACAAGCTCTTAACCATTTAACAAAAAATCTGGAAAAGGAATTTAGATGGAGAAAAACTTACAGGACATGTAAAATGCTGTTTCTCAATTTGCCAATTGCTTGCTGGCAGAAAACCTGGATTCAAAGCATTTTGTCTTATCTGAAAAATCAAAGTGCACAGAGGCATAATTAAAGATATAACCACAACATTCAACACTGTTCATGTTGTACATATATGAGAATAGACATACTTGTTTATTTTCTTTTAAATAAATATTCCTTAGTTCAAAAGCCAATGATAGATAAGATGGCATGTCTTTCCCACAATTAGCAGTGAAGTACACTGTATGATATTTACATTGTAAGCTGTTCTGTTATGGAACATTTAAAATGTGTTCTTCAGTTTCTATTTGGAAATGTAAAATGCCAATGCAGAAAAAGATGAGGCACCACAATTCACTCATACTAGGGATCGACCGATTATCGGTTTTACCGATATAATCGGCCGATATTCGGTATTTTCGGCAATATCGGTATCGGCCAATATAGCTACCAATATTGCCGATAATACCTCCTAGGACCGCCAGGCTCATTACAAGCCCGGCGGTCCTGGGGGGGGGCGGCAGCAAGCATTGACTTACCCTCCCAGCAGCTCCTGCAGCTCCATGTCTAAATCTCGCGAGACCCGCGGCTGCAGAGCGTTGCCACGGGTTACCATGGCAACGCTCCGCGCGGCACTAAGGGCCGCGAGATTTACACTGGGAGCTGGAGGAGCTGCTGGGAGGGTAAGTCAGCGCTTGCTGCCAGCCGCCCCACAGTACTTAACAAGCCACCGGACAACCAGGGAATACTATATCCCCCCCTCCCTGGTAAGAAGCAGGGGGGGGGGGGGGGGGGGGGACACTAAAAGAAACAAAAACAACACAATTTAAATATTAAAAAAAATAATAAACATAAAAAAATCCCCCCCTCCATTTTACACAAATTACATCACTACACAAACACACACACACTGCATTACATACATACACACTACACAAACACACACTGCATTACATACATACACACTACACAAACACACACACACTGCATTACATACATACACACTACACAAACACACACACACACTGCATTACATACATACACACTACACAAACACACACATTTACCGTTAGAAAGAGTTTATTTTTTCAAAATGGTAAATGTACAGAATATCGGCAAGTTATCGGCTATCGGCCTGAAAGTTCACAGCTTATCGGTATCGGTATCGGCTCTAAAAAATCAATATCGGTCGATCCCTAACTCATACCATCTCAAAACAACTGGTCCATTATTTGAGTGTTAAGTGCAACATAATTTTCAGGTTGTAGAGGGTGGAGATGCAATTACATTTACAAAGTCAACGAAGAATTGAACCGATGTCTATTGACGCAGACTGAGGACACAGATAAGAATGAATATAGTTCATATCACCAGTGTAAGCCTTCAGTGGGGTAATAATAAGCTACAAAACATTGACACCCTTATGTATACTTTTCCTTATATAAAACAAATTGTATTCAACAATATTCAAATAATGCATTAAATAATTGCTTAATACTTTACATGTTGATAAAATAGATTAATAACAAATATGAAAAAAGCTTTAATAATTTTCAGACCAGTTGCTCAGGAATTCCGTGTAAAGCGAAGTTGGGTGGCAGATTCATGATGAAGTACTGCAAAGATAAAAATAAACAAAATAAAGTTACAAAAGTAATTTTAGCAGAAGGATATTTCACAGCATTTCTAGCAATAATACAACCACCTGACCAGGTGTTGGCACCCAAAAGTTGATCCACATGCTATAATCAGTAGTCTTATTACTAGTTAGAGCAGACACTTTTTACATGGAAAGCGCCACTGTGAACCCAAAGTTATTAAAAGAGCTTAGTGGTGTACTAGCAAAACCATTAACAGATTTATTTAACCAATCATTGTTAACAGGAGTAGTCCCAGAAGATTGGAAGTTAGTGAATGTTGTGCCCATTCGCAAAAACTGTAATAGGGAGGAGTCGGGCAACTATAGGCCAGTAAGCCTTACTTCAGTAGTGGGGAAAGTAATGGAAACCATGTTAAAGGATAGGATTGTTGAATTTCTAAAATCACATGGATTTCAAGATCAGAGACCACATGGGTTTACTTCAGGGAGAACATGTCAAACTAATATTACCGTATATACTCGAGTATAAGCCGACCCGAATATAAGCCGAGGCCCCTAATTTTACCCAAAAAAACTGGGAAAACTTATTGACTCAAGTATAAGACTAGGGTGGGAAATGCAGCAGCTACTGGTAAATTTCTAAATAAAATTAGATCCTAAAAAAAATATATTAATTGAATATGTGCAGCGTGTGTACGTGTGTGTGCGTGCAGCGTGTGTACGTGCGTGCAGCGTGTGTGCGTGCGTGCAGCGTGTGTGCGTGCAGCGTGTGCGTGTGTGTATGAGTGCAGCGTGTGCGTGTGTGTATGAGTGCAGCGTGTGTGTGTGTATGAGTGCAGCGTGTGCGTGTGTATGAGTGCAGCGTGTGCGTGTGTGTGTATGAGTGCAGCGTGTGCGTGTGTGTATGAGTGCAGCGTGTGCGTGTGTGTATGAGTGCAGCGTGTGTGTGTGTGTATGAGTGCAGCGTGTGTGTGTGTGTATGAGTGCAGCGTGTGTGTGTGTATGAGTGCAGCGTGTGTGTGTGTATGAGTGCAGCGTGTGTGTGTGTATGAGTGCAGCGTGTGTGTGTGTATGAGTGCAGCGTGTGTGTGTGTGTGTATGAGTGCAGCGTGTGTGTGTGTATGAGTGCAGCGTGTGTGTGTGTATGAGTGCAGCGTGTGTGTGTGTATGAGTGCAGCGTGTGTGTGTGTATGAGTGCAGCGTGTGTGTGTGTGTATGAGTGCAGCGTGTGTGTGTGTGTGAGTGCAGCGTGTGTATGTGTGTGTTGCAGAGCCTTGGTGGGGGGTGGGCAATTTTATTATTATTTTTAATTATTTTATATTATTATTTCTTATTATTTTTAATTTAATTGAATTATTCTTATATTCTTATATATTTTTTTCGTCCCCCCTCCCTGCTTGATATATGGCAGGGAGGAGGGCTCTCCTTCCCTGGTGGTCCAGTGGCATTGGCAGTTCAGTGGGGGGGGAGGGGGGCTGTCAGAGCTGTAACTTACCTCTCCTGCAGCTCTCTCCTCCTCCGCGCCGTCCGGTCAGCTCTTCTGTCAGCTCCCACTGTAAGGCTCGCGAGAGCCGCGGCTCTCGCGAGATTTACACTGGGAGCTGACCGAGGTGCTGAACGGACGGCGCGGAGGAGGGGGGAGCTGACAGGAGCTGCAGGAGAGGTAAGTTACAGCTCTGACAGCCCCCACAGCCCCTGTCTGTATTATGGCAATGCAAATTGCCATAATACAGACTATTGACTCGAGTATAAGCCGAGTTGGGGTTTTTCAGCACAAAAAATGTGCTGAAAAACTTGGCTTATACTCGAGTATATACGGTACTGATTTTTTTTGATTGGGTAACAAACAATAGACCAGGGTGGTGCAGTGGACAATCTTTACCTAGATTTCAGTAAGGTTTTTGACACAATTGCACATAGGTTTTTCAAAAATCTGAAATCTTTCAGTTTGGATTCCAATATTGTTGAATGGGTAAGGCAGTGGCTAAGTGACAGGCAACAGATGGCTGCAGTCAATGGAGTATATTCGAAGCATGGTCTTGTCACCAGTAGGGTACCTCTGGGATCTGTACTTGGACCCATTCGCTTTAACCCCTTGAGACCGCAGCCAAATGTAGCCAAATGTAAAGTTGTGATCCAAAAAAAAAAACTGGCATTTGCGCTATATGTCTGTCCAACCGTAATTCACCTCTTTCATATTAAATGCACCTACACTTATATATCATTTTATTCAGGGAAAACAGGGCTTTTGTTTAACATCAAATATTTAGGTATGGAACATAATTTAATATGAAAAAAATATAAAACAATGGGAGAAAATAAGAATTTTTTTAGTTCTACGTGACATTTTAACTGTGAATGTCAAAATACTGTTTGCTTTTACTGCAATACAATACACATATTTGTATTCAGCGATGTCTCACATGTAAAACAGTTCCCCCTATGTACAGGTTTTATGGTGTTTTGGGAAGTTACAGGGTCAAATATAGCGTGTTCAGTTTTTTCACATTGAAATTCGCCAGATTGGTTACGTTGCCTTTGAGACCATATGGTAGCCCAGGAATAAGAATTACCCCCATGATGGCATACCATTTGCAAAAGTAGACAACCCAAGGTATTGCAAATGGAGTATGTCCAGTATTTTTAGTAGCCACTTGGTCACAAACACTGGCCAAAGTTAGTGTTAATATTTGAAAATGCAAAAAACTAATTTGAACACAAATTTTGCCCAGTGCTTGTGACTAAGTGGCTACTAAAAAAACTGAACATACCCTATTTGCCCTGGGTGGTCTACTATTGCAAATGGTATGCCATCATGGGGATAATTTTCATTCCTGGGCCTCAAAGGCAACCTGGCGAATTTTAATGTGAAAAAACTGAAACGCGGGGGCGGAGCCTGACCGCCAAGAAGACAAGACGTGCAAAGCGTGGGCTCCCGAGTCTGGAGCCAAGATTCCGGGTACATCGCCCGACCACCCAAACACATCGACTGCTGACTGCACTAATCGACTGCAGAAGACCGACCTGAGCCCGGGGATACCAGATACTTGGTCCCCCGGCACCGGCGGACCACGTGCGGCGAGCAGTCTGTGCGGGTAGGAGCCGTGGAGAGACGGGCGCTCTCCCGGTTCTCTGGCCGACGAGGGGGCACACACATCTCATCTCCCCCCCCCCCACCATGGACCGGGTGGGTTATCCCGGTCCCAAAAGACCTGAGCTGCCTCTGGCCAGCACACCTCTGGACACCCGGCAGAACTCTCAAGCTGTGAGGCTCAAGATGGTGGACACGCCAGGTAAAGCAGCATTGGGCCAGACCATACCGCAAATGGATAAAGCAGACCCCAGGGATCATGTTACGGACACCCTTGGAGTTATATTTGACAAATTCTGGTCCAAACTGACTGAACGCGCCAAATTGGCACAAGCCACAGGGGAACCGGACAGAGGAGAACTAGGGCACAAGGAAACACGACCTCAGCAGCCTTCTAGGGGCGGACAGCCAGGCCGCATCAACCTGACTGCAAAACCGACACTATATAAAACCCACTGCCGGAGAAAGAGGGCTGCAGCTGGACGCCCTACCAACAGTCGCAGTGCAGAAAGGACCTACATCATACCAACGCCTGGTGGCAAATACCTGGGAAAAACACAGAGACCACCCGTGGGCCGACCCTTGAGTGACCCAAGGAGCAGAACTGCCTTGCCCAACCGGGGAGTCACTACCATGTGGGCGGAGATCGCGCTGGTCAATGCGGGGGCACCACACAGGCCCGGGATGCGAGACACAGAATGACCCATGACGCTGAGGCTCACTGGGACAGTTCTGATGGAGCCCAGTTCTTGCCGACTGAGGGAGTCGGTTGACTTTTGATACCCCATGGTGAATTGGCTTGTTGCCAGCCACCAAGAATACGCAGTTATAACGAACCATGCCTCTAACCAACATCGATTATGCCTGGACCCCAGGGGTTAAGCTAACTTAAAGTGCTATATCACATGCATGCTAAGCCACAATACTCACTAGTGTAATTCAGAATATACATGTCTGCTGCCTTTGGACCTACTATTAATGTTGATTAAAAGAAAAGCATAGACGGGTTGTATTTGCCACATTTAAGCCAGTCAGTCATGTGCACTACAACACTTAACGTAGTTAACTCTAGAGGGTCAGCTCAGGTTCTGATTGCGATTGTATAGCCTACAGTATAAGACATATACTACAGTATACCAGCATACACAACTCAAAGGTTTAAGCTTGTTAATATAACATAAAATGTTTCAAAACAGTAAAACGTATCACAACAATTATATCGTCAGTGTAAGTGCCATTTGTGTGTGAAAAATGCAAAAAAAGTCACTGTCACTGACGATATCGTCGTTGTAATATATTTTACCGTTTTGAAACACTAATATTTGTGTTCAGCGAAGTCTTCCGAGTAAAACAGTACCCGCCATGTACAGGTTTTATGGTGTCATTCAGGAAGACAGCCACTAGAGGCTGGATTAACCCTGCAATGTAAACATAGCAGTTTCTGATTGAGCTGAAGTGGTCTGGATGACTATAGTGGTCCTTTAAGATAAGGCCAGGGACTAATGAAAGTACCGTATTCAGAAAATTAGGCAGATTAGATGGGCCAAATGGTTCTTATCTGCCGTCACAGTCTATATTTCTATGTAACACCCCCTCCAAAATGACAATTTCATAGATATTGAATCTTTATGAAATACTCAGATTTACAGTGTTGGAATTTTACTGAAATTGCAACCCAGTCAAAAAAATACACAGAGACAAAACAGGGCCTACTTTGTCCAGGTATTTTTCCTCCGCCTTAACACAGTGCAGAGCTACAATAATTTCCCCCAACTGCAGGGAAATTAAGCTCTTTCTCCTGAGGATTCGGTTTCCTGTGATCCTCCACAAACCTCAATGCTGTACTATCAGACTTCTGGCAGCTGAAGTGCCGTGAGCTGAAGAGGAGCAGACGGAAGAGAAGGATGGCACCCAAAAGCAACCGTAATACTCCTCTTTGCCTGCCTATGCTCCCCATGATTATTTTATCACCGAGGTCTTTACAAATTATGCCTAGATGGTGACTAATAATCCAGCTCTCTCCGGTACCCTGCAACACTAATAATCCAGCTCTCTGTACCCAGTGATATTAATAATCCAGCTCTCCGGTACCCAGTGATATTAATAATCCAGCTCTCCGGTACCCAGTGATATTAATAATCCAGCTCTCCGGTACCCAGTGATATTAATAATCCAGCTCTCCGGTACCCAGTGATATTAATAATCCAGCTCTCCGGTACCCAGTGATATTAATAATCCAGCTCTCTGTACCCAGTGATATTAATAATCCAGCTCTCTGTACCCAGTGATAATAATCCAGCTCTCTGTACCCAGTGATAATAATCCAGCTCTCTGTACCCAGTGATAATAATCCAGCTCTCTGTACCCAGTGATAATAATCCAGCTCTCTGTACCCAGTGATAATAATCCAGCTCTCTGTACCCAGTGATAATAATCCAGCTCTCTGTACCCAGTGATAATAATCCAGCTCTCTGTACCCAGTGATAATAATCCAGCTCTCTGTACCCAGTGATAATAATCCAGCTCTCTGTACCCAGTGATAATAATCCAGCTCTCTGTACCCAGTGATAATAATCCAGCTCTCTGTACCCAGTGATAATAATCCAGCTCTCTGTACCCAGTGATAATAATCCAGCTCTCTGTACCCAGTGATAATAATCCAGCTCTCCGGTACCCTGCAACACTAATAATCCAGCTCTCTGTACCCAGTGATATTAATAATCCAGCTCTCTGTACCCAGTGATATTAATAATCCAGCTCTCTGTACCCAGTGACATTAATAATCCAGCTCTCTGTACCCAGTGACATTAATAATCCAGCTCTCTGTACCCAGTGACATTAATAATCCAACTCTCTGTACCCAGTGACATTAATAATCCAGCTCTCTGTACCCAGTGATATTAATAATCCAGCTCTCTGTACCCAGTGACATTAATAATCCAGCTCTCTGTACCCAGTGATATTAATAATCCAGCTCTCTGTACCCAGTGACATTAATAATCCAGCTCTCTGTACCCAGTGACATTAATAATCCAGCTCTCTGTACACAGTGACATTAATATTCCAGCTCTCTGTACCCAGTGACATTAATATTCCAGCTCTCTGTACCCAGTGACATTAATAATCCAGCTCTCTGTACCCAGTGACATTAATAATCCAGCTCTCTGTACCCAGTGATATTAATAATCCAGCTCTCTGTACCCAGTGATATTAATAATCCAGCTCTCTGTACCCAGTGATATTAATAATCCAGCTCTCTGTACCCAGTGATATTAATAATCCAGCTCTCTGTACCCAGTGATATTAATAATCCAGCTCTCTGTACCCAGTGATATTAATAATCCAGCTCTCTGTACCCAGTGATATTAATAATCCAGCTCTCTGTACCCAGTGATATTAATAATCCAGCTCTCTGTTCCCAGTGATATTAATAATCCAGCTCTCTGTACCCAGTGATATTAATAATCCAGCTCTCTGTACCCAGTGACATTAATAATCCAGCTCTCTGTACCCAGTGATATTAATAAACCAGCTCTCTGTACCCAGTGATATTAATAAACCAGCTCTCTGTACCCAGTGATATTAATAAACCAGCTCTCTGTACCCAGTGATAATAATCCAGCTCTCTGTACCCAGTGATAATAATCCAGCTCTCTGTACCCAGTGATAATAATCCAGCTCTCTGTACCCAGTGATAATAATCCAGCTCTCTGTACCCAGTGATAATAATCCAGCTCTCTGTACCCAGTGATAATAATCCAGCTCTCTGTACCCAGTGATAATAATCCAGCTCTCTGTACCCAGTGATAATAATCCAGCTCTCTGTACCCAGTGATAATAATCCAGCTCTCTGTACCCAGTGATAATAATCCAGCTCTCTGTACCCAGTGATAATAATCCAGCTCTCTGTACCCAGTGATAATAATCCAGCTCTCTGTACCCAGTGATAATAATCCAGCTCTCTGTACCCAGTGATAATAATCCAGCTCTCTGTACCCAGTGATAATAATCCAGCTCTCTGTACCCAGTGATAATAATCCAGCTCTCTGTACCCAGTGATAATAATCCAGCTCTCTGTACCCAGTGATAATAATCCAGCTCTCTGTACCCAGTGATAATAATCCAGCTCTCTGTACCCAGTGATAATAATCCAGCTCTCTGTACCCAGTGATAATAATCCAGCTCTCAGTACCCTGTGATAATAATCCAGCTCTCTGTACCCAGTGATAATAATCCAGCTCTCTGTACCCAGTGATAATAATCCAGCTCTCCGGTACCCTGCAACACTAATAATCCAGCTCTCTGTACCCAGTGATATTAATAATCCAGCTCTCTGTACCCAGTGATATTAATAATCCAGCTCTCTGTACCCAGTGATATTAATAATCCAGCTCTCTGTACCCAGTGACATTAATAATCCAGCTCTCTGTACCCAGTGACATTAATAATCCAACTCTCTGTACCCAGTGACATTAATAATCCAACTCTCTGTACCCAGTGACATTAATAATCCAGCTCTCTGTACCCAGTGATATTAATAATCCAGCTCTCTGTACCCAGTGACATTAATAATCCAGCTCTCTGTACCCAGTGATATTAATAATCCAGCTCTCTGTACCCAGTGACATTAATAATCCAGCTCTCTGTACCCAGTGACATTCATAATCCAGCTCTCTGTACACAGTGACATTAATATTCCAGCTCTCTGTACCCAGTGACATTAATATTCCAGCTCTCTGTACCCAGTGACATTAATAATCCAGCTCTCTGTACCCAGTGACATTAATAATCCAGCTCTCTGTACCCAGTGATATTAATAATCCAGCTCTCTGTACCCAGTGATATTAATAATCCAGCTCTCTGTACCCAGTGATATTAATAATCCAGCTCTCTGTACCCAGTGATATTAATAATCCAGCTCTCTGTACCCAGTGATATTAATAATCCAGCTCTCTGTACCCAGTGATATTAATAATCCAGCTCTCTGTACCCATTGATATTAATAATCCAGCTCTCTGTACCCAGTGACATTAATAATCCAGCTCTCTGTACCCAGTGACATTAATATTCCAGCACTCTGTACCCAGTGATAATAATCCAGCTCTCTGTACCCAGTGACATTAATATTCCAGCACTCTGTACCCAGTGACATTAATATTCCAGCACTCTGTACCCAGTGACATTAATATTCCAGCACTCTGTACCCAGTGATATTAATAATCCAGCTCTCTGTACCCAGTGATATTAATAATAAGGGAGTTTGATCCCGGACTGTATGATTATACAGCAGCCATGGCTACCCGGGCGCTCCGGCTGCTGCAGACACAAGGTCTCCGTTAGGCTCAACTAGGCAAGCCCCTCCCCCCTATCACAGAGCCCCCGGTGTGTAACGCTGCCCAATACACGGTGGAATGGTAACAATGCTATCTCTGCGGTTTAATACAATATCAGGCGATATTACCTTCAGCGCTGGAGACCGGAGCCCATGTACACTGCCTCACTTCCGCTATCATAGAGTACAACTTCCGGCGGGGTAGAGTGTACCCAATAGGATCGCGCCATAGAGATAGAGCTATAATACATGTGTATGCGCAGTAACGACTAGTCACGTGTCTTGTCTATTCAGCCAGTGCCCGCTGCGGGGCGCTATTGCAGCGCGTTGTATTGTTAGTAATCCACTGTATAATCAGCGTGGAGTATCAGTGAAATGCACGGCAATGTATCTTGCAATGTAAAGTTAGAATGATCCGCTAGTTACACGGAGGTTGGCAACTTTCTGCACGCCACATGCTGTGGACTACATCTCTTCTGATGCTTTGCCAACATTGTGGCTGTATGAGCATTATGGGAGGTGTAGTCCACAATATCTGGAGTGCTGATGGTTGCCTACCCCTGTGCAGTCTAGTGCAATAGAATAGAACACTTTGCTGGACAGATACAGGTTTACAATAAAAGGGATGAGTTAGTCTTTAGCTTTTGTATATACAGTGGGGCCTCGGTTTACAAATTGAATGCGTTCTCCGGGACGTTTCTTATTGCGAAACATTTGTAAACCAAAACGCGGTTTGAAAACCAATTAATCCGTTCTGGAGGTAAGAAAAAAAGTCAAAATGAGCTGGCATGGAAACCAACCCACAATGCAGAACACACAATGAAAGGCATACAAACGATGAAGCTCAGCTCCCCACCTTTCCACAGCTTGAGAAATGCACCAAAAAGTCCCAAAACAACAGCAAACAATTTCCAGAATGGCTCCAAAACTCGATGCAAAAGCCGCTCCAACACCTCCACACTCGATGCCACGTGCTACCCACAGGCTCCAGCATGCAGGGGGCTGTACTATAAACCTCCCAGGTACAATGCATCATGGGGAAACTTGCTTTGAAAAAAATTCAAGGATTTTACAATTATCATGACGGAAAGTCATGATTTTATTAAAGACACGGAGGCTCCTATTATGCTGCACTCTTTCTTTATTTCCCTCAGCAGCAAAGAAACATTATTGAAAACCATTAGAAACAGGTCTGAACTTCATATAGGCAATGTCCGCCTAACAACATGACCATCCAATCAGTGTCCTCCTTTCCATATAGCAGGCGGAGCATTGATGACCATTTCCTCTTTCTTGCGACTCCCGAAGAAAACTAAAACTCGGAACAGGAAACCAGAGTAAACCAAAAGAGCCGTAACAAGGCATGTGTTTCCATGAGGTCTTTCAACCAGGTCACGCTAAAGAAACAAGAAAATATGGTAATTTCTTGAAAGTTATGGGTTGTGCGCATATATATAGGTCTAAATGCCTGAGTAAACAGTAAACAGTGATAACCTTTCATAACAGTAGTAAGAGGCAACTACCAATCTGAGGACAACAGTGGCAATAAAATCCCATCATTAGATAATGTCCTAGAGCGATGTAGGTATGTGATGGCATCACTACCGTCAAATTGAACTTACCTTGGAGAGGTCTGAAAAACTTACCTCGACCCACCACCGAGCCGTCCGAGGGTGGGTGGGTGGGATAATACTCGCCTCCGTGTCTTTAATAAAATCATGACTTTCCGTCATGATAATTGTAAAATCCTTGAATTTTATTAAAGACCCGGAGGCTCCTATTATGCTATTTCAAAGCTGTGATATCACGGCTTCTGCGAAATGCTGGATTGGTTTGAAATAGAAATTACGGAAAGTAGATTCTGCGGACCAATCAGCCGCCTTCAGTATATCTTCCAAGCGACAACCCGCAAAAGAGGCTTTACAGGCCATGGCACCGCGAACTGAATGAGGAGAGAATATGGAGGTATCAATACCTGCCAAGGACATGAGCCATTTGACCCAGCGGGCCAAGGTAGGAGAGGATACCGGAGCATCTCCGTGAGATGTCAAAGATGACTCCTTCTGGGGTGAAGGATCGGGCATTGACATCGAGAGCTCGAACGTCTGACACTCTTTTGCATGAGATTAGACACAACAGCATAACTAATTTAGCTGAGAGTTGTTTTAAGGATAGAGACTCGTTGCCTGGCCACCTAGTCAGGAATTTTAATACC
This sequence comes from Pelobates fuscus, assembly GCF_036172605.1. Lineage (NCBI taxonomy): Eukaryota > Metazoa > Chordata > Amphibia > Anura > Pelobatidae > Pelobates > Pelobates fuscus. The sequence goes on along the minus strand of NC_086320.1, from coordinate 222,730,543 downwards.
AGGGAGACGTCCCATAGGGAGGAATAGCGAGGTAGGGGTGGCCTTGCGAAGCGAATGCCTTGGAGAAGACGACAAACCAATGGATGTCGTCCTATCGGAACCCCGTCAATGCTGGTATGGCCGGCTGAGATAGCTGATCGGTAGAGGTTTACCGTTCTGTAAGCTTTCCCGTTATCATAAAGGGAGGTTAAGAATTGTAGGACAGTTGTCACAGGAGTTGATAGGGGATCCACACCCCATGCCACGCACCAACCATCCCATGTGCGCCAAGCAGACTTGTAAGACTGTCTTGTGCCGGGTGCCCATGCGCCCTTGAGAAGTCGTAGAGTCGATTGCGAAACTCCCTCGATTGACCAGGGTCCCCGGAAATCAGCCACGCCATGAGGCGGAAGAGACCCTGAAGGATCAGGGGGTGGGAGTACCATCGGGGTCCCGTAGGAGAGATTGGGCATCCGGGAGGAGTCGCGGGTGATCTATAGCCATCTCCAGTAGAGGAGGAAACCAAGGTTGCGACGGCCATAGGGGGGTTATTGTAACCAGGCAGCCCAATTGGCGTCGTAGATGGAGGAGGCAACGAGGGATAAGGGCGAATGGAGGGAATGCATAGTTCCTAGTGGTTGACCAGTCTTGGGGGAATGCATTCGTAGCCGAGGCCGTAGGGTCTGGCCTCCAACTGAACAAGGTCGGAAGTTGGGTGTTCAAGCGAGAGGCAAATAAGTCTATTGCCAGAGGACCCCACAGATCCCAAATGCGCTGGAAGATTTGGGGATCGAGGTGCCAGTCGCTGGAATCCCGCAGGTGGCGGGAGTACCAATCTGCCGTAGTGTTGCACAACCCCTGCAAATATTCCGCCTTGACCGTCATGTTGTGTTGCAGACAAAACTGCCAAAAGTCTTGAGCCAAATTCGCTAGAACTTTGGATCTTGTGCCACCGAGGTGGTTGATATAACGGACAGCCGATATGTTGTCCATCTTCAGTAAGATTGAACACTGGGACAGTGTCGGGGAGAGGCTGCGAATCGCAAAGGACCCTGCTAGGAGTTCTAAGCAATTTATATGTAGCGTGGATTCCGCTTCCGACCATCGTCCGCCTGTGGAGATATCTCCGCATCGTGCACCCCAACCGTAAGAACTCGCGTCCGACTCTATGACTACATCTGGGGCCGAGCCGAAGATGGCTCTGCCATTCCACGCCTCCATGTGTAGGAGCCACCATTGGAGTTCTTTTTTCGCTTCTGTGTCTAGAGTCAGAGTATCCTTGTATGAGGCGCCGCCTCTGAGGTGTGACGCTTGTAGGCGCTGGAGGGCTCTGTAATGAAGGGGGCCCGGAAATATGGCCTGTATGGAGGCTGCTAGAAGCCCAATCACGCGGGCCAGATGTTTGAGAGATATTTGCGGAGAGGTAAGAACTCGTCTTATCTCTTTATTGATATTTCTCATTTTGGATGTTGGTAAATACAATGTTTACGTTTCTGAGTCCACCAAGAGTCCTAGAAACTCTATTTGTTGAGTGGGGACTAGGATGGACTTTTCCCAATTTATAATGAAGGCCAAGTTCTGTAGCAAGGTTGTGGTCCAACCGAGGTGAATATGGAGTAGTGATACTGACTGGGATAACAGCAGGATGTCGTCTAAGTATATAATTAGACGAATCCCCCAACTGCGTAGGAGCGCGATAACGGGCTTCATGAGCTTGGTGAAACACCAAGGTGCGGAAGAGAGACCGAAGGGAAGGCAGCGGAACTGCCATTTCCTTCCCTGCCATGTGAATTGCCGGAGGTTTTGGTGCGCCTGCGCAATGGGTACTGTGAGGTAAGCGTCTCTTAGGTCGAGTTTAACCATCCAGTCCGCTGGCTGGAGCAAATCTCGTAGGCAATGGATGCCTTCCATCTTGAAGTGATGGTAGGTTACGTAGTGTTTAAATGTTTGAGATTGATAACTGGGCGGGATCCGCCCCCTTTTTTGGGGACAATAAATAGGTTGCTCACAAAACCCGGGGTATACATTGGAATTTCTTGAAAAAGCAATAGGTTGCTCACAAAACCCGGGGCATACATTGGGGAAAAAGCAATCTCCCTGGGTGGGGAGAGTTGAGTAGGCAGGGATACAAAATCTATTAGATATCCTTGGACTGCCCTGAGAATCCAAGCATCTGATGTAATTAGAGCCCAGACATGGGAAAAATGTGTGAGTCTGTCCCCTATCGCCACATGTGAAGAAAATTGAGAAAGGTAGCTTACCGTAAGGACGTCTTCCGGAAGGAGTGCCTTGTGCATCTCTCGACAACCAAGGTCTGCCTCGTTGGGGGAAGAAGGTTGGAGTGGACCTCTGGTCGGGAAAGGGGGGTCTCCCCATATAGGAGCCTCGGTTCGGGCGCGAACCTCTATTGACTCTGCCGGACAGACGGCCCCTTGCTTTGCCGGCCCCACCAAAAACCTTTGGGTGGAACACCCGTTTTAGATTTGATTGTGCCTTGTTCAAGGCTGTGAATGTCTGGACATAGGAGCCCAGGTCTTTTACAAAAGACTCTCCAAAAAGATACCCTTTTGCTTGGGCTCCTGGCTCAGTAATGGCCATATTTACAAGTTTGGGTTCTATTTTAATTAAGATAGATTTACGGCGCTCTGTAGCAAGGGCCGTATTGGCATTGCCTATGAGGCATATCACTCTTTGAATCCAACCTCTAATAGTGAGGCGATCTAAGGCTTCATCTTGCGCCAAGGATTCCTCCACGGCTTCAAAAATTTTGGTCGCTGGACCTAAAATATCCAAGACTTTATCTTGGCAATTATAGAGTGAGAAGTCTAGACCTTTCTTAGGTTTCCAACCGGTTTTACTTAAAAATTGTATGATTTTGGGGTCAACCTGGGGTGTCTTACAGACTTCGTCTGGTACGGTGGAACGTGGGCATTCGGTCCTTAGCTTGTTACGTGTTGCCTTGTCCAAAGGCTTACGGACCCGGGATGCGACGTATTGCGCCACATGCTCAGCCGGTGACCATTCCGCAGAGCGGGGGTGCCGTAAGTCATCGGGTTCGAACAACGGTTCACCCTGTGGGTCAAGGATTTTACCCTCTTTGTTTAAGTCAGAACTGGGCATGCCAGTGGTAAGTATTTTATTGGAGGGATTACACTCCTTAACCATTCCGTACTCCGAATCTAAGTCAGACAAATCGTTAGACTGATCTGAGTCTAGGGTAGGGGCACTCTCCTCATCTGAACTGAGTTCTGACTCAGTGGTATCAGGCTGGGCTTTAGCCCACTTCCAGTGTCTAGCCGTTTTTGCCCGGCTAGAGGCTCTTTTGCGCGGTGGTTCAATATTCGCGCCATCTATGACAGGTGTTATGCTGTCCATCACTAGTTTGGAGGAGTGCTTGACTTTTGCCGAGGCTTTGCGGCCGGGACGTGGGGGTTGAGAAACGGATGGTATCGCGACTGGCGTAGCAGTCGGAGGGGCCATGAATTGGGCCTGTATTAGTGCTTGGGTAAATGATTTGGAAATAGAGGAGGACATAATGTCCATGGCAGATGCCAAGGCTTTGGATACAGATTTGGACACAGTATTATCCATGATGGCTTGGATTTCCTCTGATGCTGGGAAATCCACCTCATCCCCAGAAGCTACAGGGGGAATACCCAAGACAGTTTGAGGGTTAGCTTGTGTCCCTGAGGGACCAGGCAAATCACTAGAGGACTGCATATTGTAATTAAAATCACAGGCAAAATTGGTATAGGCAACTTTATTACAAGTGGTAGGCAGGGTTAAGTAACCCAGCAAGGACCTTTAGAACACAGGTTATAGTTAGAAAAGCAGGCAATTTAGTAGTACTCACTAGACTATTATCAAAGTTATGGGAGCAGGTAGAAAGGGGGGACCGTCCGCCACAACACTGGACACCAACTCCGATTCAAGGGATGGAGTGGGCATGTCACGGAGGAAAAGGGCGCGAAAGCGCCGTTTAAAATGTCCGCCGGTGAAATTCCGGCTGAATTGAAGCTTGTCGCGGCTTCACACGTTAGCCGTGAGGCGGCAGAAGAATATGTGGCTCAGCTAGCGAGTCAGTATGTGCCGTTGGTTGCGGCTGTTTACCGCGCTCGGTTAACGAAATCCCGAGCGCGGACACAGCAGCCGAGCCGCAAGATGGCCGACGGAGGCGTCCCTGACGTGATGCGCATGCGCGGCTGATCAAGGTAGTGCCGGGAGCCGCGATCGCGGCGGTTTCACAGAAAACCTCCCTAGGATTTGTTGAATCCTAGGGAGTAACAAATACAAAAGGAATCAGCATGTAATCATAAACAAATACAGATTCCCACAGCCAGAAGCTGAGAGAGTTGTACTTATCTGAGGGAAAGCAGCAAAGAAAGAGGAAATGGTCATCAACGCTCCGCGATATGGAAAGGATGACACTGATTGGATGGTCATGTTGCTAGGCGGACATTGCCTATAGGAAGTTCAGACCTGTTTCTAATGTTTTTTTTTTCAATAATGTTTCTTTGCTGCTGAGGGAAATAAAGAAAGAGTGCAGCATAATAGGAGCCTGCGGGTCTTTAATAAAATTGTAAACCGAGGCATTATTTTCAATGGATTTTCATTTGTAAACCGATAATTATGAGTCGTTTGTAAACCGAGGTCTCACTGTATATATATATATAGTGAAAAACACAAATTGTTGTCTAAGGTGGCAGCATTCTGAGATACAGTTCTGAGCTCTGGAATGTCACCATGACAGTCAGTTTAGTCCTCTGGGTAATTCATACAAATCTCCCAACATATTTAATGGCCTAAGATGGACACTTTCAGTTTAGAGGAATGGCCAGGGTTAGGGCTCTTCTGGGAAATTTTAGGCGACTTAATAATAATTCAAAGAAAATGTTATTTAGAATGTACAATGTATTTTTTACACAAACTGATTTAACCCCTTAAGGACCAAACTTCTGGAATAAAAGGGAATCATGAAGCCCATGGAACAGTGAAACAGGGGAGTGGGCCTTGACAAGGCCAGGAAGTGGGCAGGTGGAAAGTTATGGGATGGTTTAGGGCGGGGCTAAGTAGGGGAGGAGTCAGGTAGTGTAAATAGGCGGCCATCTTAAGTGAGGAGCCAGTTAATCTGAATTGCACTGACCTGTCACTTGTGGCTGGTCGGCGGAGTTCTTTTTCTTTTTCTCCCTCTGCAGGTAATGGCGTCCCTAGAAGAGATTCTGGACGGAGTTCGGGCGGCGGTTCGTGATAGAGGGCTGGCGTGGCTGCATGAACAGATCGGGGCTGCTGCCACCCACGCGGAGGGACCGGAGAGGAGGTCGGCGCGGAGGACCAGGCCGCCACAGAGGTTGAGCCCGGGGGAGGCCCCTGCGGCCCGGCGGCGGAGGAGCCCTTCAGCGGTCGGCGGGTCGGAGGCCGGACCGAGTACAGCAGCGGAGGAGGGAATGCGGCAGGCGCCTTCGGGCGGACCCGCTGGGCAGGCGACTGCGGGCGCAAAACGGAGGCCACGAGGTCAGAAGGCGCCCCGCGTAATGGCGGCCGGCGGGACAGCAGGAAGCGGGAATGCTGCAACACCAGCGGACCATGCGGCTGCGGATGGCTTCACCCACGCGGCCAGTGGGCAACGGACTGAGCGTCCCGGTGAGTCAACCTCCAGCGGTATCACTGAGGGGCAAAAGGGGAATGCTAGTCGGGTTACCACAGCACAAGCGGTCCGCCAGGCATTGCGGGGAGACCAGGCCAGCAGGGGATCCGAAGGGGCGGCCGGAGGGAGGGCCAGGACTGAGCTCAGTGGAATAGGAGGAGAGGACAGCGGAGCGGGTCGGGCGGCTCAGAGGGTTTCTGGAGCTAGGAAGGCGACAGGCGGCTTATCCTTAGGGGTTCTGGCGGAGTCAGGCGGGGCGGCCGGTGGGGGGCCAGGCGCAGCGGCTGTGGGAGAGCCGGTGGTTTCAGCACGATACCGGGGAGCAAGGGGTGGCAGTATAGAGCGGGGGGGCCCATCCGGCTGCCCTCATGTACGGCCTAGTGACAGGGATGCGGCAGTGAAGGGCCAGGGCGGCCAGCGTCGCAGCAGCAGCGCCAGGTGCAGCAGTGACAGGAGCTGGTCAGGAGGACGGGAGAGCAGGGACAGGAGCCATTCACGGCTAGGCCGCAGCGAGTCAAGGTTCAGCGTCAGGGAGAGGAGAAGGAGGTCCAGGTCAGAGGAAGGGAGGCGGAGCAGGAGGCACAGTGCATCGAGATCTTCAGAGAGGAGCTTCAGGGAGCAGCGGCGGGGAGCACACAACAAGGGAGGTCGGAAGGAGCAGTGGAGAGGATCCAGGGCAGTCGGAGAAGAGCGTAGGGAGGAAGGGCGGGTAGGGAGCTACTCGGGCAGACTACCCAGGATGTCTTCTCCTTACAGGTCGCGGAGTAACTCACCAGCGGTTCCGAGGCGGGACCAGGCGGGCAGGAGTCGGCGACTATTGGGAGCTCCAGTGTCAGAAATGGCGGATGGAGGGACAGCAACCCCGCGGCCTGCGGCGGCCAGGGGCATCAGCGGTGAGTCTTCCTCTACACCACACCCGGGGACATTCATACACTGTTTGAAGTCATTCATAGATTCATGGTCAGAGGATAGGGAGCCGCTTAGGTTCGATAGGGTTTGGTCAGCAGGTGAAGGCAGAGGGTCTGGGTTGGAGGGGGTATCCTCAGGAGTGACAGGTGGTAATAGGGAGGAAACGCGGCCCACTGATAAGCCTGACGGATCATCGGTGGGGGACGGGGTACTCGACGTGACGGGTGGGGACATTGCGGAAGCAGCGCGTCAGAATGTACATGTGTCCTTCGCGGGGCCGTTAGGTTGCCATTTGAAAGGGGAGGTGAAAGAGAAGATTGCGAAAGGGGAATTCGTGGAAATATTTTCCCTTCTTCCCCTGGAGGAATTCTTAGATTTAAAAGAGGAGGACAAGAAGGACGCCAAGAAGGAAGAGGAGGAGAAAAGGCAGAGGTATCGCAAGATACCGAAGACCTTCGGCAATTGGCTGCGGGCTTTTTGCATTTTGGCCAGTGTTATTGGGGAGAAGCGGCCGGAGTGCTGCTCTCAGTTGTTTTGTTACTTGGACGGAATCGGGGACGCATACCGCACCTATGGGGGGTTGGCATGGTGGAGGTATGATGAGCAGTTCCGTCAGCGACTGGCGGCCAACCCTTCCATGCGCTGGGACCAAATGGACCTGCCGCTATGGATGCGGTTAATGATGGCGCAAAAGAATGCGCCCTTTCCAGGGACTGCCGGCACCGCTCCCGGGGGGGCGGTGGCGGCAGGTCAAAAGAAAGGTACCTGCTGGGCCTTCAATGAAGGACAGTGTAAGTGGGGATCCGCTTGTAGATTCCGGCATGAATGCTCAGGGTGCGGCGGGAACCACGGGGTCAACAGGTGCTTCAAGAAAGGTAAGTCGGCCGCAGGGGGCGGAGCAACGGGAGCGGCCGCTCCCACAGCTCCCGCTGGGGGTGTCACCAGTGAAGGTAGGCGCGATGTTGCCTTGGCTAAGGCAATACGCTGATCAAGCCGTGGCAGAATTCCTTCGGGCGGGCTTTGCCGGGGGTTTCAAAATTCCCTTCAAAGCCACGGGGCCGGGGGCACCTTGTGAGAACCTCAGGTCGGTCAGGGAACACCCGGGGGTGGTGCGGGAGAAATTAGCCAAGGAGGTCCAAGCAGGGAGGATGGCGGGGCCATTTCCGGCCCCGCCCTTGGCGAATCTGAGGTTGTCACCATTGGGGGTGGTCCCTAAGAAGGAAGAGGGAAAGTTCCGTCTAATTCATCATTTATCGCACCCGAAAGGGTCTTCGGTGAATGATGACATCGACGCCGACCTATGCTCGGTCTCCTACACGTCATTCGACAAAGCCGTCGAGCTGGTTAGGAGAGCGGGGCGTGGGGCGCTGATGGCCAAGGTGGACGTGGAGGCGGCTTTTCGGCTGCTGCCCATACACCCGGACTGTCACCACCTGTTGGGGTGCCACTTTGAGGGTGAAATCTTCGTGGACTTGTGTCTGCCTATGGGTTGTTCCATCTCTTGTGCTTACTTCGAGAGGTTTAGTACCTTCTTGGAATGGGTGGTGCGCATGGAATCGGCGGGGGGTGCTGTAGTGCACTACTTGGATGATTTTCTGTGTGTCGGCCCGCGGGACTCTGAGCGGTGCGCTCAGGTACTGAGGGTTTTTCAGCGGGTGGCGCATACCTTTGGGGTGCCGTTGGCTGGGGACAAGACGGTGGGCCCCACCACGTGCCTTAGCTTCTTGGGTCTCGAAATTGATTCGGAGCTCGGGGAATGCAGGCTGCCTAGGGATAAGCTGCGGCATCTGCGACAGCTAGTGGACGTGGTCAAGGGGGCGAGGAAAGTGACCTTGCGGGGGCTCCAGTCCCTCGTGGGGAGCCTTAATTTTGCGTGCAGGGTGATCCCCATGGGGAGGATATTTTGTCGGAGGTTGGCGCAAGCAACAAGTGGGGTGCGGCGGCCGTCGCACTACATTCGGGTGTCGGCCGAGATGAAGGACGATTTGGGGGTTTGGGAACAGTTTTTGGGCAACTTTAACGGGACAGTGTTCTTTCGGGAACCGACGGTGTCGTCGGCCGCGATGAAGTTGTTTACAGACGCTTCCGGCAGCATTGGTTTTGGGGCCTACTTGGCAGGTAAGTGGTGCGCGGAGGCGTGGCCGGAACCGTGGAAGGTGAGTCCTCTGATTAAGAACTTGGCGTTCTTGGAGGCGTTCTTGGAGTTGTTTCCCATCGTTGTAGCAGTGGTACTCTGGGGTACGGAGTTGGCTGACAAAAAGGTGGTATTCTACTCCGATAACATGGCGGTAGTGCAAGCGATCAATAGCTTGACCGCCTCGTCGCCCCCGGTAGTACGCTTGCTTCGACAATTAGTGCTTAGTTGTATGTCATTCAACATAGTGTTCAGGGCTAGGCACATCCCGGGGCTCCAGAATGTGGTGGCTGACTCACTGTCTCGTTTTCAGTGGGAACGCTTTCGGGAGGCTGCGCCGGACGCGCAGGCCCAGGGGCAGGAGTGCCCGGGTGTGATGTGGCAACTCGGGACGGCCTGCTTGGAGACTGTGTGAGGAGGTCACCGCTACGGAGGGGCAACGCTAGGATGGACATTTTGTGGTTGCTCTGTCGATTGTTCGCGGCTCAGGCGTCGCCTGCCATGGTGGATAGACATCTCTCTGCCTTGGCTTTCCTGTTTAAGTTCAATGGCTGGGTTGATGATACCAAACACTTCCTGGTCCGTCAAGCAGTGAAGGGATTCAAGAGGGGGAAGAAAACGGTAGACACGCGTAGACCAGTGTCCTTTGAATTGTTGCGGGAGCTGGTGGGGGTTCTACCGGGCATTTGCAGCTCCACATTCGAGGTATCGTTGTTCACGGTGGCATTTGTGTGGGCTTTTTTCGGTGCTTTTCGGATCGGGGAGTTGGTAAGCGCAAACAAGATGGGTCTTGGGGGTCTTCAGCTCACAGATGTGGAGGTTCGCGAGGACAGGGTGCAAATTCAGTTACGCCGTTCGAAGACGGACATTTTTGGTAAAGGTTGCACAGTTGTGCTGTTCGGGTTGCCTGGGTCAGGGGAGTGCCCAGTTGAAAAGGGGTCGGAGTACCGGGCATTGCGCCCGGGGGGTGATGGTTGCTTCTTGGTGCACCAGGACGGCTCGGCCCTGTCGCGCTTCCAGTTCGCGAGGGTGTTTCGGACGGGAGTAGGTAAGCTGGGCCTGGAGCCGGGGCAATTTGGGACTCACTCCTTTAGAATTGGGGCGGCAACCGAGGCCGCACGGTTGGGACTGGGGGACGAGAGGATTAAACGCATAGGGAGGTGGGAATCCTTGCGTTTTCGATCATACGTTAGACCAGATAGGCTGGTGTGAGAGGGGCAGTGTTATGCTGTGATGGAAGTGGAATCCATCTGTTTGGTATTAACGTGTTTTTCTTTGCAGGATGGAGAGTGTGGATCTGGGGCCACTCGTATATCTATTGGGCTCAGAAGAGGGCTGCTGTTCGGAGAAGTGGAGCACAGCTGGGTTTTCCTCAAGGAGAAGTGTCGATTTCTTGGTTCGGCTTTACGGGGTTTAGCTGGCAAAGCCTCAGTAGCACGTTGTTTAGCAGGTTGACCGGAGGGTCTGCACCAGACATAGTTTTATTACACGGGGGTGGGAATGATTTGGGTCTGATTCCGCAAAGGGAGTTGGTTAGACGGATGAAGAGAGACGTTGATCGGCTGTTGGACCTGGTCCCTGGCGTGGTGGTGGTGTGGTCGGAAATGGTCCCCCGTTTCACGTGGCGGCACGCCAGGGAGCCAGCTGCGGTGGCTCGATGCAGGGGCAAGGTTAACAGGGCAATGGCGAGCTTTGTGCGGCGAGTGGGGGGCATTGTAGTTCGGCATAGGGAACTGGAAGACATGCTGCCGGGCTATTTTAGGAGAGATGGGGTACACTTGTCAGACGTGGGTTGTGACTTGCTCAATCTAGGCTTTCAGGAAGGGATTAGCTTGGCCCTGTTTCAGGGTGGTGGGGGGCGCACATGTCCTTAAGGGATCAAGTCATGTGCTATGGCGGAACAGGGCGTGTTAAAGCCAGGAGTTAGCTGGAATTGGGAATGGACAGGCCAAGGCCTAGGCTGGAGTAGGCCAGATGGATTAGAGTGTTGGTAGGTTCAAGCTCTTCAGTGGCTACGAACCTAGGGGGTAGGGGTGTCTGGGTACACCCCTACAGTTAACAGATGGTTTTGGGGCCTCTCTGGTAGGCCGTGTGTTACTAGTTATATGTTAAGTGAATGTTAATTATTGTTCAAAAGATAGGGTCATTGTCAGGGGTATTGTGCGGGGGGATAGTAATATAATGTTAGCTGGACAATGACCCTAAATTGTTAATTTATTTATTTATATATTTAATAATTAATAAAGCTGTGGACGTTATAATCCAACAGATAAATTTGGTGTCAGTGTTTTATTTAAGGTAAACTAAAATAGCACCTGCAGAATAACGACGGTGCATATGTCATGAAGCCCATGGAACAGTGAAACAGGGGAGTGGGCCTTGACAAGGCCAGGAAGTGGGCAGGTGGAAAGTTATGGGATGGTTTAGGGCGGGGCTAAGTAGGGGAGGAGTCAGGTAGTGTAAATAGGCGGCCATCTTAAGTGAGGAGCCAGTTAATCTGAATTGCACTGACCTGTCACTTGTCCCTCCCTCCCTATAGTTGAGTTTTGATCCCGTTTGGTCACAGCGGCGGGAACAGGGCGTGTTAAAGCCAGGAGTTAGCTGGAATTGGGAATGGACAGGCCAAGGCCTAGGCTGGAGTAGGCCAGATGGATTAGAGTGTTGGTAGGTTCAAGCTCTTCGGTGGCTACGAACCTAGGGGGTAGGGGTGTCTGGGTACACCCCTACAGTTAACAGATGGTTTTGGGGCCTCTCTGGTAGGCCGTGTGTTACTAGTTATATGTTAAGTGAATGTTAATTATTGTTCAAAAGATAGGGTCATTGTCAGGGGTATTGTGCGGGGGGATAGTAATATAATGTTAGCTGGACAATGACCCTAAATTGTTAATTTATTTATTTATATATTTAATAATTAATAAAGCTGTGGACGTTATAATCCAACAGATAAATTTGGTGTCAGTGTTTTATTTAAGGTAAACTAAAATAGCACCTGCCGAATAACGACGGTGCATATGTCATGACATGTCACACATGTCATGTGTCCTTAAGGGGTTAAACACATTGAAACATTACGCTGTGGAGCTCTGATAAATTTACAAGCACCAAGTATTGTGAGCTTGTAGAAAGGAGAGAAATGGCGATAGAAAAAAGAGACAGAGGGATTTGGTTCCAAAATAGCGACTGTCCCTCCTAATGTATGGTAATTTAATATTCGGGCATAATTTATTAGGAGCATCTGCCCAGTGTCATATTTTTTGCAATTCTGTATGTAGCCACTATCTATTTTCAGGGTTATTTACTAAAGTGAGGCAATTCAAAGGGAATTTTATATTAAAGGGATTCTATAGTGTCAGGAAAACAAAGACCTAATGTGCATGCGCAGCAATGGCCACGCCTGCCTTAGGATTTCCCCATAGGAAAGCATTAGTTAATGCTTTCCTATGGGGATTCCAGTGACGCTGGAAGTCCTCATGTATAGTGAGGACGTCCAACGTCATTAAACGTCATTTAAACGACCAAAAGTCATCTAAGCACCCGGAAGTCTCTATAGTGGCTGTCTGGTAGACAGCCAATAGAGGAGGAGTTAATCCTGAGAGTTAATTTTTGCAGTTTTTCAGAAACGGCAATAATTATCACAGTAGGGTTAAGGGACATAGGACATTGCACCCAGACCACTTCAATTAGCTGAAATAGTTAGGGTGCCTATAGTGTCCCTTTAAGGTCCAAATAGCTGAACTGTAAACATTCTCTAAGTCCTGTTTTTTCAACTTGTGGTACTCATACCCCAGGTGGTATGCACAGCAATAACTGGGGTACACCAAGAACTGGTCAGCTGGCCACCTTTTGGACTCCCAGGAGTCATCCAGCTGTGCGCTATGACAGAGTTAGCGCCTGCCTACTCTACCCAAATGCGGTGGGGAGACTCACGGGCGTACCTAGAGCATTTTGCACCTGGGACGGATCATGATTTTGGCACCCCCCACTACTTCCCCTCCCCCCCCCGCCCCCCCCCCCCCAAATATAAAAAATACCCGCACATTTTTTAAAATGTTTTCTTTCTTTTTTTTTATGTATTGACAGATTTGTAAACTTTGTAAATTCCCTGACTACAAAACCCCTGTCTTGCTCCCCTTCTACAAACCCCTGTACGGCCCCCTTTTCAAAACCCCTACCTCCTCTTTCCCCAAATCCCCTGCTCAGTCCCCCTTTGGAGTCTAACTTGGGGAAGCAGGGATTCCTTCTTGCTTCCCCTAGAAGAGCAGCAGTGACAGCAGCGGGTGGGAGAGGTGTTAAGCCCCGCCCCCTGCCTAAGTACAAAACCCCTGCCCCGCCTTCAAAAACCCTGCACACACCCCCACACACATAGCCAGCACACATTGTATGAAGGTTAAGCTGGGTTAGTGTCATGGAGGATGTGGTGTTTGAAGTAGGTGGCCTCATAGCATGTTAGTGGACAGGACAGTCATGTTTCCCAGCTCGTGTACCACCTGCTGATTAATATTTCTGTCACTGTGTACCTCTGCATATAAAGCATTGATGCCACCATGGGGTAGCTGACCTGCTGTGTGAGATTTGGCCCTATATCTGTAGAATTAGTTCCCACATGTCACGATGCTAATGTCACTACAGCCCTCCCTACCATTGATCATACACCTTCCCTGTTACATTTACCATAATCCCTTGCTATATCTATTCTTGTGTCATCGTGTGTACCCCAGTCTAATTGTGACAGGTATATACATCATATTGAGTCACAGCCTGTCCATCGTGAGTCCACAAGCCTGCTGTCAGTTATTTTCTCCCTGGGGGACATGTTTTAAGAAGGAAGGCAGAAAAATGGTTAATGTGATGTTAAGGTGCACAGAGGATTAATAGGATGACAAAGTAAATATGAGTCTTTGCTGAGAAGTTAACTGAATTAATAGCCAGCAGGTGCACAGTATAATGGAATTAAGAAGTTAAATAGTTTCAGAGCCGATACATTTATTGGTTAGGAATCATGATAGATGCTAAATTCAAATCCATCTCATCCAGTGCAGAACCAGCCATTTGGAACCCTGAGACCCAGATCCAGCAGCTCCCAAATAACAACACACACACACACACACACACACTCTCTCTCGTTGGATAGTAGGAATTCCTTCTTGCTTCCAAGTTCACCTACATGGGCAGCAGTAACAGCAGAGGGTGGGGGCTGTGTTAAGCCCTGCCCCCACTGCCGATTTGGCTCTGCCCATATTTGAGTAGCCCTGCCCCTACTTTCCTACAGTGCGCCCGGTGTGGTTTTGCAGTAATTCGGCTTCCTGTCCCTGCTTGTGTGAGCTGTGTTGGCTGCCATCGCGACCTGTGCAGGCGCACAGCTCACACATCCTAAAGCCGGCCCTGGTCATCATAGCACCCCCCCCCCAGTGAGTGGCTGTAGTCTGTGCACTTTCAGCACTGCTCCCCCGCATACCATGCAGTGACTCTCCAACCCCAGCATCACTAAACAGTGCGTGATGGAGCAGAACAAGAAAACATGAAGATGACAGCAGCCACACTAGATCCCAGGGAAATGATCCTCATTGGTCCTCAGGGAAAGAATCCACGTAATCTCTTCCAAAGGTAGGGAGGCTTGGTGGACATAAAAATAATAATGAGAAGTCAGTCAGTGTATGTCAGATCAGTAAGTGTGTGTCAAATCAGTGACAGTATGTCTGTCAGTGAGTATGTGTATGTCAGTTTTTTCGGTGTGTAAATGTTTGTCAATATCCTATGTGAATAAGTGTGTGTGTGTTAGTGTCCTCTGTGTGTAACTGAATGTGTTGGTGTCCTCTGTGTGTAAATGTGTGTGTCGATGTCCTCTGTGTGTAACTATTATGTGTGTATTTTCTGAAATTTCAGATTCAGGAAGCGCGGAGTGCTGCTGTGCAGGGGTGACACACGGTGAATTAGTGACTACCAATTCACAAAACTTGCTTGGAAAAGGTGTGTTTCTTTCCAAGCCAGTTTTGTGAATCGGGAGTCACTGATTGGTTGAGAGCATTAGCCTGATGGTATTCCGCGTTTCCTGAATCTGAAATTTCAGAAGTCGAAAGCCACCATGGGGAGCTGAGAGTGGTGCAGTGACATAGTTTGGAGGTATGATAAAGGAAATTGGAGGGGAGTATAATTATTAAAGGGACACTCCACTGTCCAAATCCATAATCAAAAATAAACTATATATATATATATATAAATATAAAAGTGGTAAATATACCTGTAAGAAAACATGCATTAATTTAGTTATGTATTTTTTTTTTTTATTGGTAATTTCTTTACAAAAAGCTTGCAAAATCTGCATGTGGCGAACAGAACCTCGCCACGGGCTTCTGGAGGAGCCTGATTGACAGCCTCCTACCGGAAGACTATGGGCCCTTTAAAAAACTTATGCGAACAGACTTGGTTTGTGGGATTTTATATTTGGTTGGGGAACCGAACAGGCACACGAATCATGGACCACCCGGGAGCTTGTTAAACCATATTAACACTTGGTAACGATTCTAACTGCAGTGCTTTAATTGTTCGTCTGGGTGGCCGCCATTTGTATGGCCGAACAGGTGGCGGCAGCCATCTTGTTCCCGCGAACGCAAGCAGCGGTGTTTAGTCTTTGAGTTCATGGAACTGTTTTCGGACACTGAAACTCCCGAACACTGCTGGACTTCCATTATCACCTCCGGTGGAATGGTTCATCTGAATAAGGGGAACAAACTCCAGGGTAAGACTATTCACTGTAAACAATAAAAAAATAAACAATAAAAAATAGGTGCGCAAAATAAATATATAGGATAGCTAAATTGTACAATACAATGTGCCAAGCATGCAAAAGTGTCATGCAAATATGTGCATAAATGCAGATATATGTATATTGAGAAAACACCACATATATGTTAACTGTGCAGGTTAATATACACAAATATAAAGAAGATATATACTTGCACAGGTCTGCTCAGGTTGTCCAATCTAAAACATAAAAAGGCACAGACCTAGTGCAATATTGTTGAGGTGAATAAAATTTAAAATGAAGAAAATTCCACACTCACAATTGTGGAGTGGTTGAAGTACCACTCCAAACTATCAGACTTCGGGAGGATCAGCCCCTTGTGATCGTGGGATCCGGTAGATGGACAGCTTAAAGTACTCACTTGATGACCGGTTAAGTGTAAAAGTAAAATTCCATTTATTCAAACATCAAAAAAATAAACTTTAATCATTTTTTTGATGTTTGAATAAATGAATGGAATTTTACTTTTACACTTAACCGGTCATCAAGTTAGTACTTTAAGCTGTCCATCTACCGGACTTTATGTTTTAGATTGGACAACCTGAGCAGACCTGTGCAAGTATATATCTTCTTTATATTTGTGTATATTAACCTGCACAGTTAACATATATGTGGTGTTTTCTCAATATACATATATCTGCATTTATGCACATATTTGCATGACACTTTTGCATGCTTGGCACATTGTATTGTACAATTTAGCTATCCTATATATTTATTTTGCGCACCTATTTTTTATTGTTTACTTTTTATTTGGTGAATTATATCAGATTCCCCTGTAGGTTGCTGCATTGGTTTGTTTAATTATCATTTTCTCCATACCTTTGCGCCACCCTATTCTATTTACAATTTAAGACTATTCACTGTGTTCGGTAGTTTGTTCGGTTTTAAAGCTACCGAACTAGACAGAAAGCCCTGATTCTCTGGTCCCCCAGATCAGGGCTATCAGGGGATGTGACTTTTGTGGGGTTTCCATGTGTTTTGGGTGTACTTTTGGGATATTGTTAAAATTTATGTTTTCTGTGCCTGGAGATAATTGAGTTTAGTACACTTCCTGACTCAATTATCTCTCAGGCACAGGGGAGGGATTACCCTGTTTTGTGTGGGAGTGTCCTGGGCATGTTTGCTGTAACTAGTCTCCTCTCAGGTCCAGTGGGGAATGCCCTTGGAATATGTCACGGTAAACCCCTTGCATGGGGATTCACATAAAAGGCCGTGGGTGGCTCCTATTAAATGCATACTGCTTTTACTCTCTGGATTAGGAGAGGTCTGCCCACTGGAATCTGGATCCAGTCTTGAATCCAGGGTGGGTGGAGGACAGCGAGACCCCAACTGTAGAGATTACAGTGGTTATGCTGTCTGGTGAAGTGCTTGGAAGTACTCAGAGTTACTTGGAAGCAGCGATTGGCGGAGGCACACAGTCGGGGTGCCAGGCGGTTTCTCTGGAGGTTGCAACACAACTTGGCCCAACAGGATGGGCCTGCATCAGAGGAGGGCATGCTGGACTGTAGAGATGCCACTAGAAAGGGGCTTTGGTATTAGTCCCTGGAGGACATACAGCGTCAACAATGGGAGAGCCTCCCCAGTGAGGAGCAGCAGCTAAAGGTACAAGTGGCGCTGCGGATGCCCCTCCTGGGAGAGCAGCCCCCTGGATGAGTGGGTGACGGAGCTCGAGAGCCTGGTATGGAAGAAGCTTTGGCTTGACAACGCGTACCAGGCTCTATGGTGGTACACGATCCAGTATGTTCCTTGGATGGCTGAGCGTGACAGGCCCGAGGGCGAGGATTATGATGACCCAGGCCTGTTATGGAAGGCCTTTGCCGAACCGGAGTTAGGGAGTACTGGAGAGTCACGATTTTGGAACATGCTGACAGATCATACATCGGAGGCCATGTATAATCTGTCTACAGTCAGCGAAGTGAGAAGACGTGAAGTTTCTGGTGACAATGGTAGCTGGAGCAGGATTACCAATATCTTCTCAGCTCAATTTGGTCACAATATACCCTGCAGGGAGAGCAGGGAAACTGGGCGGCTGACCCAGACTTTGGGTGGGAAGAAGTTGCTACTGTAACTCCTGCTTCACAACCGGTTCCAGAAGTAGGGGACCTTATGGAATGGGCCTGGGAAGACCCCCAGGTGGAGATGGGACCGAGGTCTCTCCACCAGCCTTCCAGGGATTCTGGGCAGCTGGCCCAGATCCCCAACTACAGCCAAAGATACCGGGGGAGGGGACAGCTGAACCCTCTCCCCCACTACAGGGGGATCTTACAGACTGATCCTGGGAGGAACCCTAACTGGCAGTCTGTCAGATCCCCCTGTAGTGGGGGATGCTGGGCAGACGATCCAGATCCCCAACTGCAGCTGACGTTACCGGAGAGGAGGACAACCGGTCCCCTTTCCCAGTGGCAGTACCAGAAGAGGAGACAGATGGTCCCTATTCCCCACTACAGGGGGAGACCCTGATGGTGGAGACGACCGTTCCCACTTCCCCACGACAGATGCTCACCACAGCTTTGGAGATAGTGGATGGGACGGAAGTCTTCAATAACCCCATCCCAGTGGAAGAGCAGGCACCAGGGTAGAGCACAGCCGGCCTCTACCCTATCTGTCCCTATATTGTTGAGCCTGAAGCCCAGCAGCCTCCCGCAACAGAAGCGATGCTTACAGGACAGAGCATCACTGGCCTCTGCCCTACCGGTCCATTTGTTCTAGAACCTGGCGTCCCACGATCCTACTCAGCTGGCCTCTGCCCACCAAGTACCCACAACTCCATGCCTGGAAGTACAAGAGAGACCATGGGTGACGGACGCCCACTCACCAGCCTTGGACATATATGACAGAGCCGGGCACCAGAGGTCACCAGGTCAGCTACTTGTTGTTGAGTGGGCTGCCCTACTAACTTAGGTACCGACCGGCAGCAGGTCAGGTACCTGGTTAGTCTTAGCTTGGGGGGAAGATATGTGGTGAACAGAACCTCTGGTTTCTGGAGGAGCCCGATTGACAGCCTCCTACCGAAAGAGTATGGCCCTTTAAAAAACTTATGTGGGGGGCGTGGCTTGAGCGCCGAGCAGAATGGCGGCGTGAACCAGGAGCTCCCTGCAGGCTAAGCTAAAGTACCCGTCTTCACAGCCTCAGCACACAAAATATGGGGAAGAACAACCGGTCCCAACACGCTACCACGGCCACCGACACCCCGAAGGGGTCACAGAAGGCGAACATGTGCAAATTCCTTACGGCCCAAGCAGACCAGGCCTCTCAGGCCTCCGGGGAAACGGAGACCTCAGGCGCAACCCACACGGCCTTGCCATGCGGTGGACACCATGAGCAGGTACCAAAACCACCCGATCTGCCCCCATCCCAGCTGGACTGGGCAACTATACTGAGCAACCTGCCCACAAAAACGGACCTTAAAGAGGCCAATGACGCCCTCCATAAATCCATCACTGGGGAATTACACGCCCTGAGGGAGGACATGCAGGGGATTCACAACAAACTGGCACAATTAGAAGCTGACTGCGACCATGTAACATCGGCGCAGAATGCAACCACGGGCATAATAAAACGACAAGAAATACAGCTCCGCCAAATGGCCCTCCACATGGAGGATCTGGACAACAGGGGGCGACGACAAAACCTCAGAATCCGGGGCTTACCCGAAGATCTGGACCAGACCACGCCAATCCGTGAAACCCTCACGGAAATATTTAATGCCCTCCTGCTGAGGCCGCCCAATACGCCCGTAGAATTCGTGAGGGCACACAGGGCACTCAGGCCCAGAGGCCCGCCGGAGTCCCCACCACGTGACGTAATATGTTGCTTAATGCACTTCCAAGTGAAGGAAGACATCTTGAAAAATGCCAGGGAACAACGGCAAATCCTACACAAGGGTGCAGAAATACAACTTTACCCAGATTTATCTCCAGCGACCCTAGCATACCGCAGGGCCATGCGCCCCCTCACACGAGTACTACAGACTAACAAAATTAGGTACCGCTGGAGCTTCCCTAACGGATTACAAATCACTACGAGTACAGGCCCCTTCACGGTGAAGAGCGAAGAAGACCTTAGAGACATTGTACGGGAACTCCACTTGCCAAAGATACAACTACCATGGCCAGACCCGATGACCTTCTACACTTTCTCACCTGAGGCACAGAACAGGCCGCAGCAAACACCGAGGCCTAGGAGAACAAGACAGCAGACCACGCGCCCCTCAGGCGCCAACACGTAAAGAGCCGAGCACTTTGGGCCTCCCAACCCGGGGTCCCCCACTGGCACCACTAACGGACTAAGCAGTCGCTTCCATCTCCGACCCGTGAAATCAGAGACTCTGGACACACCAAGTAGACCCCGCTAAACTGCAACTTAACACCCCAAAGAGAGACACAGTCCCCTACGACGACGAAGAAGACACAGAGATCGAGTGCACAACACGGGCTCCATAACTCAGTGGAGCAGGGTAACCCAACGGACTAAATGGGCACGGATGGGGTTCCCACTTGGAGGGGGGAAGCGGGATGGGAACATAATCACTGTTTTTCCTCATTACATCACCTGCGCTATTTAATAAGAAATGTGGGGGGCCCTCTACACCGGCTGGGCCCGGCCGCCGTCACCCACCTGCCCTGTGACGAACTTCGGGGAGCAGGCGGGCGGTGGCGCCGGTGGGGCTCACCTGGGGCGGGGACCCCAACCAACCGATGTGTTTATGAGAAAGTAGTCAGGAGGGAGCCACTCAGCCCGGAACCACCAGTACGGTAGACACCACAGGGCATAGGGGAGGTGGGAGCCTAGGCCCTGGGGGTCCGCTACCTTAGCTACACCCAAAACGCTCACAGCGAGCCTAACAGCTTCAAGGGGAATAGGATGGACTCAGAACTGACCCCACCCTAGGGGGCCCTAGCACTTAATCAGTTTCAAGGTACGCTGTCCACAGGAACGGGGACCACGACACAGCTCACCAGTTAGCTTAGCCAGGGGGACCAAGGGGGGGGGGGAGCGACACATTTGATGTTCTTTAAAAATGTTTGAACTGCCAGTTAATTGTTTGCACCTGTTGTGATGAATAATTCACTGTTAATGCTGTTGTTTATGTCGTACCCAACAGTAGCGACCGGACATACTACACACGTGAGATGAACCACACGCACAAACCCATGGAACGAAACACCTCGAGACGGGGAAGATGAACACAACCCCATTATACCATCTCCTAAGAGCCGCACAGGGATATCAGGGGACATGTCACTGAGACGCCGACACTGACGCCCGGACACCCGACCTACGCCTAGTAGGAGAGACGCCGACCAAACGGTGAGCAACCCATGTGCACCACAGGTGGTGCCGCGGACTGTGACTCCCCGACGTCTACACCTAGCGGTCGCAAGACCGAGACGCAACTCCCGCATTACCCTATCCCCCTCGTATACCCTACTACCACCCCTCCTAGACACCAGACACCCCCACCGACCACGACACACGGACTAATATAGGACCACCCATACAGCAGGGACTTAGAACTAGAAGCGACACCCACTCGCGACACACAGGACGAAAGACATGGCCCTGACACCTGCTCCTCTACACGTCATCACCATCAACGCGAAGGGACTAAACAAACCGGAGAAAAGATCCGGGGAGCTGAGGGACTTTCACAAGCAGAGGGCCTCGGTATTTATGATACAGGAAACACATTTTAAGAAAGGGGCCAGACCCAAATTGACTAATCACCACTACACACAAGGCTACTACAGTGATTACCACGGGGGAAAGGCTAGGGGGACAGCGATATTACTCCACAAGAGCGTGCCTTTCCAGGGGGGAGACTGCATGTCGGATGACGAGGGCAGGTACTTATTCCTCAAAGGGAAAATAGCAGAGCGCCAATACACGTTCGCGACAGTATATGCCCCCAACACACAACACTATCGCTTCCTCAAGCAAACACTTCGCAAACTCATGGAGTTTAGGGAGGGGACCCTCATACTAGGGGGGGACTTCAACATGGCACTAGACCCAATATGGGACACTTCATCAGGCACCTCCCATATTCCCACGCAACAACGACAAAACGTTAAAACCTTACTCCGCAATCACCGCCTGGTCGATTGCTGGAGAGCCCATCACCCAGATACAAGAGATTACACCTTCTTTTCCCACCCACACAACTCATACTCCCGAATAGACCACATATACACTACACATTACGACCTTTCACTAGTCACCGAAGCCACGATCGGAACGGCCACGTGGTCAGACCACGCACCAGTCTCCCTCAAACTAAAATCGCCACTATTTCGCCCCACAACCCTGAAATGGAGACTTAATGAATATTTACTTACTAACCCGGAGGTCGTGACCCTCATAGGCGACAAAATCAGAGACTACCTATCTCTCAATACCGCCGAACACACATCCCGACAGTACGATGGGAAGCGCACAAATCCATAATAAGAGGGCATTACATTCAACAAGGGGCGATCATAAAGAAACAAACTGAATTAAGACTGGCAAGCCTCATAGAGGAAATACACAAAACAGATGACCAAAACAAACGCGACCCAGACCACACACTCCAAGCCCGACTCTTACAATTGAGGAGGGACTTAGCTACGTTAATACACTCTAAACACCACAGAGACGCTACTAGACATAAAGCCTTCTTTACCCTACACGGGAACAAGAGCGGCAAGCTTCTTGCCGCAATGTTGCGGAAGCGGAGGCAACACACATATATAGACAAGATCAGGGATAAAAAGGGTACCCTACACCGCCTCCCATCGGAAATCATGAACGCAATCCGCGCATACTACACAGAGCTATACACACTCCCACAGCCACAGACCGAACCAGTGAAGGCCCGCCTCCGCCACTCGATCCAAACATACCTGACGAAATACCCAATGCCGACTCTAGATGCAGGAACCGCCGACATACTTGACGAACCCATCACAATAGAGGAGCTGTCAATAGCAGTCAAGAGTACCAAACCCGGTAAAAGCCCAGGGCCGGACGGCCTACCGGTGAAATACTATAAGACGTACGCTGAGGAGCTATTCCCACCAATGGTGGAAGCGTTCAACGCAGTAAGAGAAGGGGACCATATCCCCAAGCAAGCCCTGACGGCCCACATAACTATCATACCCAAAGACGGCAAAGACAGGGAATATTGTGGGAACTATAGACCGATCTCACTAATCAACTGCGACATTAAACTCCTAGCTAAGGTCCTCGCCACGCGTCTCACGAAGCACATCCCATCTCTGATCCACCCTGACCAGGTGGGGTTTGTAACGGGACGCGAGGCCCGCGACAACACAATCAGGGCACTCACCCTCATGCATGGCAGCGGGAACGCTGGCGGAGGCCTTCTCTTGCTGTCCACGGACGCGGAGAAGGCCTTCGATAGGGTACGTTGGGAGTACCTCTTTGAAACGCTAGCCCACATGGGCCTGGGCCCTCACATAAGACAATGGATAGAGGCACTATATCGAGAACCTACTGCCCAGGTACTAGTTAATGGGGCGCTAACTAATGCCTTCACCATCCACAACGGCACCAGGCAGGGGTGCCCCCTGTCGCCGCTCCTATTCGCTCTTGCCTTGGAGCCGTTCCTCACACACATCAGACACAACACAGACGTGACTGGCCTGACGACAGGTCCAGTGCACCACAAGGTAGCGGCGTACGCTGACGACCTGCTTTTTGTGGTGACCAACCCAGTAATTACCCTACCGAATATTATGAAAGAACTACAGACATTTGGGGACTTATTGTCAGGATCGGGACAGGGATCCAACACGCAGAGTACAAACAGGTAGTAGGTACGTATACCGGACCTTAGAATGGCCGGACTTAACGTAAGGAGTAAGTAGAGAATGGTCTAGGAACAAGCCGAGGTCGAGGGAACGAGAGGACAGGTAAGCGAGAGACAAGCCGAGTCAAAGGGTAACAGAGATAAACAGGGTAATACAAACAAGCCGGGTCAGAACCAAAGAGACAACTAGAATACAAGAGCACTGAGTGACTAGACAGGCTAGAACCACGACAGGGCAATGAGCAGATGCCGAAAGCCTTACTTTATACCTTGATTCTAGAGGGTAATCACGCCCCCGACGAGTCCTGATTAGTGCTCGGGACTTGACTGACAGGTCGAGCCGGGTTGGCGTCATGACGTCGACTACTGAGCGTCGCGTCATATAAGGAAGTGGATCCCTCGTGGTCGGCTTGTAAATGGCCGAGAGAACCGCGAGGAACGGAAGAAACAACCCCTCTGGGAGGATAAACGTCTAAGTCTCTCACCTCCTCTGAGGTAGAGACTACAGGTACCCTGACAGTACCCCCCCTCTCAGAAACGCCCACCGGGCGGAAGGAACCGGGACGAGATGGAAAACGGGAGTGAAAAGCCCTGCGGAGGCGAGGAGCATGTACATCCTCCTGAGGTACCCAAGTCCTCTCCTCAGGACCATATCCCTTCCAGTCAATAAGATATTGTAACTTCCCCCGGGAGATTCGAGAATCGATGATGGAGTTGATTTCATACTCCTCCTGACCCTCAACCTGAACAGGGCGAGGAGAGGATATAGTGGAGGAAAATCTGTTACAGACTAGCGGTTTCAGTAAAGAAACATGAAAGGAGTTAGGAATGCGTAAGGCAGCTGGAAGAGCTAGGCGATACGCAACTGGGTTAATTCGAGTCAGAACCCTGTAAGGGCCAATGTAACGAGGAGCGAATTTCATAGAAGGAACCTTCAAACGAATGTTTCTAGTACTCAACCATACCCTATCACCTGGAACAAAAACCGGAGCCGCCCTTCTGGGCTTATCAGCGTGTTTCTTGAACAACATGGAATTATGTAGGAGAATTTGTCGAGTCTGATCCCACAACTTCCTCAAATTGGCAACATGAACATCAACCGACGGTACCCCTTGGGAAGGAGAAACCGAGGGAAGAATGGAAGGATGAAAGCCATAATTCATGAAGAAGGAACTGGAACGAGTAGAATCACAAACGAGATTATTGTGTGCAAACTCCGCCCAAGGAATCAAACCGACCCAATCGTCCTGGTGTTCAGAAACAAAACAACGCAAATATTGTTCAATCTTTTGATTGGTACGTTCAGCAGCTCCGTTAGACTGAGGGTGATAGGCAGAAGAAGAATTCAATTTGATGCCTAGTTGAGAACAGAAGGATCTCCAAAAACGTGAAACAAATTGGGAACCTCTATCGGAAACAATTTCGGAAGGTATCCCATGTAAGCGAAAAATCTCTCTCGCGAATATCTCCGCCAATTCAGGAGAAGTCGGGAGTTTAGTTAAGGGCACGAAATGAGCCATCTTAGTAAACCTATCAACCACCGTGAGGATCACAGTCTGTTTTTTAGAAACAGGCAAATCTACAATGAAGTCCATAGCCAAACAGGACCATGGTCTCTCTGGAATGTTCAAGGGATGTAACAACCCACATGGAAGCGTATGAGGTTGCTTAGTCTTCATACAGACCTCACATGCTCCGATGAAATCCCTAATATCCTTCCGTAAAGAAGGCCACCAGAAATCTTTAGAGATCAAGGAACATGTCTTGCGAATACCCGGATGCCCAGCCGCCTTACTGTTGTGAAAACACTGTAAGAGTTCCAGTTGGAGTTCAGGAGGAACGAAATGCCTTGACCCAGGAGTCTGTCTAGGCGCCAGATGCTGCAACTTCATGATCTGACCAAGCAACGGAGAGTGAATCTTAAGACTCGTGTTGGCGATAATATTGCACCTGGGTACTATAGAAGACAAAACCGGCTCAGATATCGCAGAAGGTTCATATTGTCGAGACAAAGCATCGGCTTTAGAATTCTTAGAACCAGGTCTATAAGTGAGCACGTAATTGAAATGCGTGAGGAATAAAGACCAACAAGCTTGCCTGGAGGACAAGCGCTTGGCCTCCCCAATATAGGACAGGTTCTAGTGGTCTGTCAAAATAGTAACAGGATGTAAGGTGCCCTCCAGTAAATGTCTCCACTCCTTTAACCCCTTAAGGACACATGACGTGTGTGACACATCATGATTCCATTTTATTCCAGAAGTTTGGTCCTTAAGGGGTTAAAGCCATGATAACTGCTAGTAGTTCCCTGTCACCAATGTCATATCTGCTCTCAGGGCCTGATAGTTTCTTGGAAAAAAAAACCACATGGATGTAAGGGCTTATCCACACCTAACCTTTGGGACAGGATGGCACCTATACCTGTCTCTGAGGCGTCTACCTCGAGTAGGAAAGGCAGAGTCGTATCAGGGTGAACTAAAATTGGTGCAGAAGCAAACAGTTCCTTGAGTGTTTTGAAGGCAAGAAGGGCTTCAGTAGACCAGTTCTTAGTGTCAGCCCCCTGTCTGGTCATATTGGTAATAGGAGCTATAATTGAAGAGTAACCCTTAATGAAGCGCCTATAATAGTTGGAGAATCCAATAAACCTCTGAATGGCCTTGAGGCCCCTGGGTAAAGGCCAATCCAAAATGGACTGGAGCTTATCCGGGTCCATCTTAAACCCTTCCCCAGAAATCACATAACCAAGAAAGTTTATCTGGGATTGGTCAAAGCTGCATTTCTCCAATTTGCAGTACAGGCCATGTTGAAGAAGCTTGCGCAATACCCTTCTGACTTGTCTGTGGTGAGTCTCAATCTCTCTAGAGTGTATAAGTATATCATCCAGATATACAATAACGCAGTCATGTTGAAATTCCCTAAGAACTTCATTGATCAGGTCCTGAAATACTGCCGGTGCATTACAGAGGCCAAAAGGCATTACTGTGTATTCATAGTGCCCATAACGGTTATTGAACGCCGTCATCCACTCGTGTCCCTGCTGAATTCTCACCAAGTTATATGCCCCTCTGAGATCTAACTTGGTGAAAATCTTGGAGCCTTTTAGACGATCAAAGAGCTCGGTAATCAAAGGAATTGGGTAGGCATTTCTAATGGTTATTTTGTTCAAACCTCGATAATCAATGCAAGGTCTTAGTGTACCATCCTTCTTTTTAACAAAAAAAAAAACCCAGCCCCGGCAGGAGAGGAGGATCTCCTAATGAATCCTTTTTCAAGGTTCTCACGAATATACTCCTCTAAGACTAAGTTCTCTTTAGTGGACAAAGGATATACATTACCCCTGGGGGGCATAGTACCAGGTAGTAGATTAATCTTACAATCAAAAGACCTGTGTGGAGGTAAAGTATCAGCATTCCTTTTGTCAAATACTGCCTTTAAATCCAGGTACAGGGGCGGTATTTGTACCTCTGTAGAGTAGGTAGAATTAATCGGTGTGTTAACTGCGCAAAGCGGTGACACTGTCCGTAAGCACCTGTCCTGACAACCCTGACCCCATGAGATTATCTCCCCTAATTCCCAATCAATAATAGGGTTATGTTTTTTTAACCAAGGGTACCCCAGGACTATGGGAACAGAAGGAGAAGAAATAAGCAATAAAGATATGTCTTCCTCGTGTAAGATACTGTCACGGTAATATACCCCAACACGCAGGAATAGTTCACAGTCAAGAGACAAGAAACAGTGTTCGTCTTACCGGACCTTAGAATGGCCGGACTAGGACGAGAGAAAGACAGAGTCAGAACAAGCCGAGGTCAAGGGAACTGAGAGACAGCGTAACGTAGAACAAGCCGAGGACTGGTACACAGAGGACAAAACAGCGGATAAGCAAGCAAGGATAAGGAGAGAGCGGAGTCAGGAACAAAGCCAAGGTCAAGCACCAAAAAACCAACTGAACGATACAAGCACTAAAGGGAACTGGACAGAAACCACGATAGGGCAAGGAGCAAGGGGAAACAGGTGAGTATAAAAACCCTAAGGTTCACTTTGATTGGCTCCTGTCATATCCACGCCCCCAAAACGTGAGTGAATGGGGAATGTGGCCTGACAGGGGCCAATGGGAGACTGATTCTAATTTAGTCTCCCACTGTCCCTTTAAGAGCGCGCCCGAGACGCGCGGCGCGCTCTTAGTGTCGGGCGGGACATGTGACCGCTTCTCGCGGTCACTGCCCGCCTGACTGATCCCATCGTTGGCTGAGCCGCGCGCGGCTCGTGCAGGAGCAGGACCGCGCGCGGCGAGAAGGGAGGACCCCGGCCGGCCCCTGGAGAGGGTAAGTACCGCTACAGTACCCCCCCCTGAAGACACGCCCACCGGGCGGGGAGGAGCAGGCCTGGCAGGAAAACGAGCGTGGAAAGAACGCACAAGGCGAGGAGCGTGAACAGCGTCAGCGGAAATCCAACTGCGTTCCTCAGGCCCATAGCCCTTCCAATGTACCAGATATTGGAGGCGACCCCGAAGCAAGTGAGAGTCAATTACAGCCGCCACTTCAAACTCCTCATGGCTCTCCACCGAAACCGGAGGAGGAGGGGGGACATGCCGAGTAAAACGGTTGCACAGGAGGGGTTTTAACAAGGAGGTATGAAACACGTTAGGAATGCGTAGATTTTTTGGAAGATCCAATGCATACGAGACAGGATTAACCACATGCAAGATACGAAAAGGACCAATAAAACGAGGGGCCAACTTCATAGAAGGCACACGAAGACGAATATTGCGAGTAGAAAGCCAAACCCGGTCTCCCACCGCATAGGATGGAGCCGCCCTGCGATGCTTGTCAGCGTGAACCTTCTGGCGAGCAGCTGAGGCCACCAAAGAACACTGAACCTGCTCCCAAGTATTACGTAGACTAGCCAAATGTTCGTCCAGAGCTGGCATGCCCTGTAAGGAGAATGCAGCTGGAAGAACCACGGGATGCCGGCCATAAACAACGTAAAAAGGGCTGTTACCGGAGGATTCATGAGCAGCATTATTACGAGCAAACTCAGCCCAAGGAAGCAGGTCAGCCCAATTGTTCTGATGGTGGGACACGAAACAGCGAAGATACTGCTCCAGAGATTGGTTGGCACGTTCAGCAGCTCAGACTGGGGGTGGTAGGCTGAAGAAAACGAGAGGGAGATACCCATCTCTGCACAAAACGCTCTCCAGAATCTGGAAATAAACTGGCTACCCCTATCGGACACGATCGAAGTGGGAATACCATGCAACCGAAACACCTCCCCGGCAAAGATAGAGGCAAGTTCCTTGGATGATGGCAATTTGACAAGAGACACAAAATGAGCCATCTTAGAAAAACGATCCACAATCATCAGGATGACAGTTTTACCATTAGAGGGAGGTAATTCAACAATAAAATCCATGGATATATTGGACCATGGCCTCTCGGGTATGGGCAACGGATGCAACAACCCACAAGGAACTCTGTGGGAGGACTTCATACTGGCACAAGTGCTACAGGCCTTAACGTAATCGGTGACGTCCTTGCGCAAGGAAGCCCACCAGAAATATCTAGAAACTGCTGAGACTGTCTTAGAAATACCAGGGTGTCCAGCAGTTCTAGTGTCATGATATAATGACAAGATGTCTCGTCTCTCTGGTATATCAACGAATAGCTTATCAGCAGGCCTCTCCTCAGGAGCCAAGTTTTGTTTAGCCTGAATAGTCTGTAAGAGAGACGACGAAATAGAAAGAACAGTAGTCGCTATTATTCTGTCAGGCGGAATGACAGGGGTAACATCGACCTCGAGTTTGTCAGTAGTCTCGAATTGTCTGGACAGAGCGTCAGCTTTAGTATTACGATCACCCGGTCTGTAAGTGATTATGTAATTAAAACGAGACAAAAACAGAGACCACCTGGCCTGCCTAGAAGACAATCTTTTTGCTTCACTAAGGTATGAGAGGTTTTTGTGATCCGTTAAAATGAGGATAGGATCCCTGGTACCCTCTAGCAGATGTCTCCATTCCTTGAGCGCCAAAATGATAGCAAGGAGTTCACGATTGCCTACATCATAATTCCTCTCTGCTTTGGACATCTGTCTGGAAAAGAAGCCACAAGGGTGTAACGGCTTTTCAGGTGAATCTCTTTGAGACAAGATAGCACCTACCCCTATCTCAGAAGCATCAACCTCAAGAATAAAGGGCAGTGAAGGGACAGGTACTGAGAGGGTATGACCGTAGGCACGGGAGGAATATGAGTAGAATTCAAAGGGGTGACTTTAACAACACAAGACTCTTGGCAAGAATCACTCCAAGAAACTATTTGTCCTGACTCCCAATCAATGGTGGGATTATGAGTACGTAACCAAGGATACCCTAACACGAGGTGAGAGGAAGGAGAAGTAATGATCTGAAACCGAATGGTCTCAGAGTGTAACACCCCTGTAGACATATGTAGGGGAACAGTCTCATGTGTGATAATAGGAGAGCATAATGGTCTACCATCTATGGCCTCAACGGCCAAGGGTGCCCCTTCTCTCTGGTGGGTATGTTATTCTCCTTGACAAAACTGGAATCAATAAAGTTTTCGGCCGCTCCGGAATCAACCAGGGCTAGTATATTCCCTGCTATGCAGTTACTATCAAGGTGCAGGGAAACCGGAAGAAGTAACTTATTAAGAGGCAAATGTGAGGACTGTGATGTCACACCCAAGGCCAGTCCTCTATACGGTCTTAGGTGCGATAGTTTCCCGGACGCACGGGACATTCTTGTCTCATATGACCCCTCCTACCACAATAAAGACAAAGTCCCTCCTTTCTCCTATAAAGCTTTTCAGCGTCGGTAAGTTTAGCAACCCCTAACTGCATAGGTTCCTCCTCAGAACCTTTAGATCCCTCGGGAGTCTCAGCTCTGGGGGAGTTAAAGGGAACAAAATGTCTATTTCTAGACCTGGTATATAACCTGTCACGGATCCTGTTATCTATATCGATAAGATAGTCAATCAGGTCCTCCAGGGGTACAGGGAGGTCCTTAGCTGCTACCTCATCTAAGATAGTATCAGACAGACCTTCCATAAAGGCAGTAGTAAGGCCATTATTAGTCCAATCTACCTGTGAGGCAAGGGTCCGGAACTGAATAGCATAATCGGCTACAGATTTAGATCCTTGCTTTATTCTCATTAATGCCCTGGCGGCATTTTTTGACCTTTTAGTCGTGTCAAATGTTCTACGGAACGCTGTGAGGAAGCTATTAAAGTCGTGTACCATAGGCCCATTAGCCTCCCAAATAGGATTTGCCCATTCTAGTGCCTTATCCGTAAGCTGGTGCATAAGAAAACCCACCTTAGATCTGTCAGTGGGAAATGAACGTGGGTACATTTCGAAGTGGAATTCCACTTGATTAAGGAATCCCCTACATTTCTTAGCGTCCCCTCCATACCTAGGTGGCGGGGTTAGATGTGCAGAAGCATTAGACATATTAGCTGTGTCCGGTATAGGGTTTACAGGAGGCGTAGGTACAGGTACCGGAACAGATCTGGATAACAGTGTCTGGATGGCTTGAGCCATTTGATCCATACGGTGATCCTGTTCTGCGAATCTAGCCTCATGAGTGGCCATCTGTTGACCTAAACCTGCGGGGTCCATGGCCCTATCGTAATGTCACGGTAATATACCCCAACACGCAGGAATAGTTCACAGTCAAGAGACAAGAAACAGTGTTCGTCTTACCGGACCTTAGAATGGCCGGACTAGGACGAGAGAAAGACAGAGTCAGAACAAGCCGAGGTCAAGGGAACTGAGAGACAGCGTAACGTAGAACAAGCCGAGGACTGGTACACAGAGGACAAAACAGCGGATAAGCAAGCAAGGATAAGGAGAGAGCGGAGTCAGGAACAAAGCCAAGGTCAAGCACCAAAAAACCAACTGAACGATACAAGCACTAAAGGGAACTGGACAGAAACCACGATAGGGCAAGGAGCAAGGGGAAACAGGTGAGTATAAAAACCCTAAGGTTCACTTTGATTGGCTCCGGTCATATCCACGCCCCCAAAACGTGAGTGAATGGGGAATGTGGCCTGACAGGGGCCAATGGGAGACTGATTCTAATTTAGTCTCCCACTGTCCCTTTAAGAGCGCGCCCGAGACGCGCGGCGCGCTCTTAGTGTCGGGCGGGACATGTGACCGCTTCTCGCGGTCACTGCCCGCCTGACTGATCCCATCGTTGGCTGAGCCGCGCGCGGCTCGTGCAGGAGCAGGACCGCGCGCGGCGAGAAGGGAGGACCCCGGCCGGCCCCTGGAGAGGGTAAGTACCGCTACAGTACCCCCCCCGAAGACACGCCCACCGGGCGGGGAGGAGCAGGCCTGGCAGGAAAACGAGCGTGGAAAGAACGCACAAGGCGAGGAGCGTGAACAGCGTCAGCGGAAATCCAACTGCGTTCCTCAGGCCCATAGCCCTTCCAATGTACCAGATATTGGAGGCGACCCCGAAGCAAGCGAGAGTCAATTACAGCCGCCACTTCAAACTCCTCATGGCCCTCCACCGAAACCGGAGGAGGAGGGGGGACATGCCGAGTAAAACGGTTGCACAGGAGGGGTTTTAACAAGGAGGTATGAAACACGTTAGGAATGCGTAGATTTTTTGGAAGATCCAATGCATACGAGACAGGATTAACCACATGCAAGATACGAAAAGGACCAATAAAACGAGGGGCCAACTTCATAGAAGGCACACGAAGACGAATATTGCGAGTAGAAAGCCAAACCCGGTCTCCCACCGCATAGGATGGAGCCGCCCTGCGATGCTTGTCAGCGTGAACCTTCTGGCGAGCAGCTGAGGCCACCAAAGAACACTGAACCTGCTCCCAAGTATTACGTAGACTAGCCAAATGTTCGTCCAGAGCTGGCATGCCCTGTAAGGAGAATGCAGCTGGAAGAACCACGGGATGCCGGCCATAAACAACGTATAAAGGGCTGTTACCGGAGGATTCATGAGCAGCATTATTACGAGCAAACTCAGCCCAAGGAAGCAGGTCAGCCCAATTGTTCTGATGGTGGGACACGAAACAGCGAAGATACTGCTCCAGAGATTGGTTGGCACGTTCAGCAGCTCCATTAGACTGGGGGTGGTAGGCTGAAGAAAACGAGAGGGAGATACCCATCTCTGCACAAAACGCTCTCCAGAATCTGGAAATAAACTGGCTACCCCTATCGGACACGATCGAAGTGGGAATACCATGCAACCGAAACACCTCCCCGGCAAAGATAGAGGCAAGTTCCTTGGATGATGGCAATTTGACAAGAGACACAAAATGAGCCATCTTAGAAAAACGATCCACAATCATTAGGATGACAGTTTTACCATTAGAGGGAGGTAATTCAACAATAAAATCCATGGATATATTGGACCATGGCCTCTCGGGTATGGGCAACGGATGCAACAACCCACAAGGAACTCTGTGGGAGGACTTCATACTGGCACAAGTGCTACAGGCCTTAACGTAATCGGTGACGTCCTTGCGCAAGGAAGCCCACCAGAAATATCTAGAAACTGCTGAGACTGTCTTAGAAATACCAGGGTGTCCAGCAGTTCTAGTGTCATGATATAATGACAAGATGTCTCGTCTCTCTGGTATATCAACGAATAGCTTATCAGCAGGCCTCTCCTCAGGAGCCAAGTTTTGTTTAGCCTGAATAGTCTGTAAGAGAGACGACGAAATAGAAAGAACAGTAGTCGCTATTATTCTGTCAGGCGGAATGACAGGGGTAACATCGACCTCGAGTTTGTCAGTAGTCTCGAATTGTCTGGACAGAGCGTCAGCTTTAGTATTACGATCACCCGGTCTGTAAGTGATTATGTAATTAAAACGAGACAAAAACAGAGACCACCTGGCCTGCCTAGAAGACAATCTTTTTGCTTCACTAAGGTATGAGAGGTTTTTGTGATCCGTTAAAATGAGGATAGGATCCCTGGTACCCTCTAGCAGATGTCTCCATTCCTTGAGCGCCAAAATGATAGCAAGGAGTTCATGATTGCCTACATCATAATTCCTCTCTGCTTTGGACATCTGTCTGGAAAAGAAGCCACAAGGGTGTAACGGCTTTTCAGGTGAATCTCTTTGAGACAAGATAGCACCTACCCCTATCTCAGAAGCATCAACCTCAAGAATAAAGGGCAGTGAAGGGACAGGTACTGAGAGGGTATGACCGTAGGCACGGGAGGAATATGAGTAGAATTCAAAGGGGTGACTTTAACAACACAAGACTCTTGGCAAGAATCACTCCAAGAAACTATTTGTCCTGACTCCCAATCAATGGTGGGATTATGAGTACGTAACCAAGGATACCCTAACACGAGGTGAGAGGAAGGAGAAGTAATGATCTGAAACCGAATGGTCTCAGAGTGTAACACCCCTGTAGACATATGTAGGGGAACAGTCTCATGTGTGATAATAGGAGAGCATAATGGTCTACCATCTATGGCCTCAACGGCCAAGGGTGTCTCCTTCTCTCTGGTGGGTATGTTATTCTCCTTGACAAAACTGGAATCAATAAAGTTTTCGGCCGCTCCGGAATCAACCAGGGCTAGTATATTCCCTGCTATGCAGTTACTATCAAGGTGCAGGGAAACAGGAAGAAGTAACTTATTAAGAGGCAAATGTGAGGACTGTGATGTCACACCCAAGGCCAGTCCTCTATACGGTCTTAGGTGCGATAGTTTCCCGGACGCACGGGACATTCTTGTCTCATATGACCCCTCCTACCACAATAAAGACAAAGTCCCTCCTTTCTCCTATAAAGCTTTTCAGCGTCGGTAAGTTTAGCAACCCCTAACTGCATAGGTTCCTCCTCAGAACCTTTAGATCCCTCGGGAGTCTCAGCTCTGGGGGAGTTAAAGGGAACAAAATGTCTATTTCTAGACCTGGTATATAACCTGTCACGGATCCTGTTATCTATATCGATAAGATAGTCAATCAGGTCCTCCAGGGGTACAGGGAGGTCCTTAGCTGCTACCTCATCTAAGATAGTATCAGACAGACCTTCCATAAAGGCAGTAGTAAGGCCATTATTAGTCCAATCTACATGTGAGGCAAGGGTCCGGAACTGAATAGCATAATCGGCTACAGATTTAGATCCTTGCTTTATTCTCATTAATGCCCTGGCGGCATTTTTTGACCTTTTAGTCGTGTCAAATGTTCTACGGAACGCTGTGAGGAAGCTATTAAAGTCGTGTACCATAGGCCCATTAGCCTCCCAAATAGGATTTGCCCATTCTAGTGCCTTATCCGTAAGCTGGTGCATAAGAAAACCCACCTTAGATCTGTCAGTGGGAAATGAACGTGGGTACATTTCGAAGTGGAATTCCACTTGATTAAGGAATCCCCTACATGTCTTAGCGTCCCCTCCATACCTAGGTGGCGGGGTTAGATGTGCAGAAGCATTAGACATATTAGCTGTGTCCGGTATAGGGTTTACAGGAGGCGTAGGTACAGGTACCGGAACAGATCTGGATAACAGTGTCTCGATGGCTTGAGCCATTTGATCCATACGGTGATCCTGTTCTGCGAATCTAGCCTCATGAGTGGCCATCTGTTGACCTAAACCTGCGGGGTCCATGGCCCTATCGTAATGTCACGGTAATATACCCCAACACGCAGGAATAGTTCACAGTCAAGAGACAAGAAACAGTGTTCGTCTTACCGGACCTTAGAATGGCCGGACTAGGACGAGAGAAAGACAGAGTCAGAACAAGCCGAGGTCAAGGGAACTGAGAGACAGCGTAACGTAGAACAAGCCGAGGACTGGTACACAGAGGACAAAACAGCGGATAAGCAAGCAAGGATAAGGAGAGAGCGGAGTCAGGAACAAAGCCAAGGTCAAGCACCAAAAAACCAACTGAACGATACAAGCACTAAAGGGAACTGGACAGAAACCACGATAGGGCAAGGAGCAAGGGGAAACAGGTGAGTATAAAAACCCTAAGGTTCACTTTGATTGGCTCCTGTCATATCCACGCCCCCAAAACGTGAGTGAATGGGGAATGTGGCCTGACAGGGGCCAATGGGAAACTGATTCTAATTTAGTCTCCCACTGTCCCTTTAAGAGCGCGCCCGAGACGCGCGGCGCGCTCTTAGTGTCGGGCGGGACATGTGACCGCTTCTCGCGGTCACTGCCCGCCTGACTGATCCCATCGTTGGCTGAGCCGCGCGCGGCTCGTGCAGGAGCAGGACCGCGCGCGGCGAGAAGGGAGGACCCCGGCCGGCCCCTGGAGAGGGTAAGTACCGCTACAGATACCAACAGTTAATTTAACGGGTATGGTTTCACGGAAAATAACAGGCTCAACTAAAGGTCTACCATCTATGGCCTCAACGGCCAAGGGTGTCTCCCTTAACTGGGATGGGATAGCGTGTTTGGTAACAAAAACTTGGTCGATAAAGCTCTCAGCAGCTCCGGAATCTATCAATGCCATAGTTTCTAGTACTCCCTTCTCCCAAGTTAAAGAAACGGGTAGCAGAAGCCTGTGATCTTTATAATTAAGATTAGAGGACAAAATAGAAACACCCAAGGCCTGTCCTCTAGAGAAACTTAGGTTTCTCGAGCGTTTCCCGAGCGATTAGGACAATTTAGGCGTAAATGACCTCTGACTCCACAGTACATACACAACCCCTCCCTTCTCCTGTACTGTCTCTCCTCTTCTGAGAGGCGAGTACTGCCTATCTGCATAGGTTCTGGAAAAAGTGAGGTTGTGGATTCAGAACTTTTAAATGAAGGAGCTAGTTTAAAGGAAGGTCTACGGTTTCTCTCTCGAGTGTTCTGCCTCTCTCTTAAACGTTCGTCAATGCGAGAAATAAAAGAAATGAAATCCTCCAAATTTTCAGGAAGCTCTCTAGTAGCAACCTCGTCAAGGATTATGTCTGATAACCCGTTTAAAAATACATCTATATAAGCCTGTTCATTCCACTTAACCTCTGCCGCCAAGGACCTGAACTCTAGTGCATAATCCACAAGTGTTCGGTTTTCTTGTCTAAGGCGCAACAGTAATCTAGCTGCATTGACCTTTCTACCTGGAGGGTCAAAAGTTCTTCTGAAAGCAGCTACAAAGGCATTATAATTATATACTAACGGATTATCATTTTCCCACAATGGATTGGCCCATCTCAAAGCTTTCTCAACAAGTAATGTGATAATAAATCCAACCTTCGCCCTATCTGTAGGATAGGAGCGGGGTTGTAATTCGAAATGGATACCTATTTGGTTTAAGAAACCACGACATTTCTCTGGAGAACCACCATAACGTACAGGTGGAGTGATACGGGAAGAAGCACCTACAGTGGCTACCTCTAGACCTGAACTCACAGGAGAGATAGAAGTATTACGCATCTCCTCTGGTTGATTACTAGAACGAGATAGTAACGCCTGTAGTGCTAGAGCCATCTGGTCCATTCTGTGATACATGGCGTCGAACCTAGAGTCAGAAGGACCAACCTGAGTGTTTGTACCTGCAGGATCCATTGGCCCTGTCGTAATGTCAGGATCGGGACAGGGATCCAACACGCAGAGTACAAACAGGTGGTAGGTACGTATACCGGACCTTAGAATGGCCGGACTTAACGTAAGGAGTAAGTAGAGAATGGTCTAGGAACAAGCCGAGGTCGAGGGAACGAGAGGACAGGTAAGCGAGAGACAAGCCGAGTCAAAGGGTAACAGAGATAAACAGGGTAATACAAACAAGCCGGGTCAGAACCAAAGAGACAACTAGAATACAAGAGCACTGAGTGACTAGACAGGCTAGAACCACGACAGGGCAATGAGCAGATGCCAAAAGCCTTACTTTATACCTTGATTCTAGAGGGTAATCACGCCCCCGACGAGTCCTGATTAGTGCTCGGGACTTGACTGACAGGTCGAGCCGGGTTGGCGTCATGACGTCGACTACTGAGCGTCGCGTCATATAAGGAAGTGGATCCCTCGCGGTCGGCTTGTAAATGGCCGAGAGAACCGCGAGGAACGGAAGAAACAACCCCTCTGGGAGGATAAACGTCTAAGTCTCTCACCTCCTCTGAGGTAGAGACTACAGGTACCCTGACACTTATCAAACATGAAAATTAACTATGGAAAATCATACATCCTCAACGTTAACATACCCCCCGCGAGAGCGGACTCAATACGACGTAGCTTCCCCTTTCAATGGGCCGAAAACAAAATTAAATACCTAGGAATTTGGCTGACCAAACATACAGGCGACCTGTTTAGGGACAACTTCACAGTCATTCTACAAACGTTCCAGAGAGACATGCGGGAATGGTCATACCCCCATATCTCGTGGCTAGGGAGAGTACAGGTCATAAAAATGAACTTCCTTCCACGCCTCTTGTACCTTCTTCAGGCCATCCCCATTGTAATTCTGAGACCCTTCTTTATAACACTCAGGAAAGAAATGACCAGATACATATGGGGCGGGGGGAAACCTAGAGCAAAATTCTCCACACTGACCCGACCTAAGGACAAAGGGGGATTCGCCCTCCCAGACTTTC
Source organism: Pelobates fuscus (assembly GCF_036172605.1). NCBI lineage: Eukaryota > Metazoa > Chordata > Amphibia > Anura > Pelobatidae > Pelobates > Pelobates fuscus. The sequence continues at coordinate 222,692,743 of NC_086320.1, read as the reverse complement.
AACTATATTATGTGGCCACGCACCTACAGAGGGTTGTAGAATGGTCTAAGGACGGAGTACACAAACTGTGGAAAACGGTAGAGGAGACGGAGGCAGGTAGAACGATTGCGGGACTCCCATGGAGCCGAGACTCGGCGGAGGGACACGACATGTCCATATATACGAAAAACACCCTGAGAGTTTGGCGGAAGGTCAAGCAGCAGGGGAACCCTCAAAGACATCATCCCGAATGCATCCCCACGCCTACATCACACCCTCCAGGGAGGGACCTGCAAACAGCTAACAGACATGCTAGAGGAAGTGCCCCCCACTTTTATGCATCGCTTTCGCTACGCCCAACTCATTAACTTCATACACACACTACCACAGGGACCAGCGCTCACCAGGGAATGTACCACAATAGAGAGGATCAGCGCACACCCAGACCCGCTCCCACACGGGATATCCTCCTTGCACTCCATGTTGCAATCGGAACTCCCAACTGAGTCACCACGTTTCATGGGAAAATGGGAAGCAGCCCTAGGTATCTCATTCACGGAAGTGGAATGGGAATCAATATGCTACCTCACACACCACTGCTCCGCACACAGTAAAACGCAGGAAACGGCCTACAAGCTCCTGACACACTGGTATAGGACGCCACATCTCCTACACCAAGCAAACCCAAGCCTATCCAGTCTGTGCTGGAGATGCGAATGGGAGGAAGGCACACTGAAACATATCTGGTGGGATTGTGCACTGATCACCCCATACTGGCGGGGAATACACAAAATGCTAGGGAAGTTCACAGAAAGGCCACCCCCCCTGGAACCGGCAGCGATGCTCTTACACCACACACCAGTTCCCCATTCAAAATACAAAAAATCCATGACTATCAGAATACTAAACGTAGCCAAACGAGTACTCCCTCAATTCTGGAAGAAACCTGTGACACCATCGATGCTGTCCTGGTTCAACCAAATGGAGGAACTAAGGACAATAGAGGAACTAACTATGACGACAAACACTACCCCAACGACATACACAGACATATGGACATATTGGATCCTAGAGACAGCAAAGCCGAGATTCCAACTGGACCTCAGAACAATCACTGACGTACACCTCCCAAACACTAGATAGGACATAGAGACTAAACACCCAAGGCGACAGAAGACTACCGACAGACGACCAACCCGACACCCCCACCCCCTCCTTCCTACCCTTCCCCAATTACCGAAGTGAGAACACCACCAGACCCCACTCAACTGCACATACTTACAGTAGGTCAATGGTACCCGAAACGAAGTCACCCAAGAGGCCACTTGCAGTACCGCTAACACTTAGAGACCACACCCATAGAGAACACGAGAAAAGGACTGGTGATTACCCCGGACGATCTAAGGCTCGACCTAACCGGAGATACAACTTACCACTGCACGACGGGGAATCCCACCCTCCACACTCGGACATACCCCTACACAGACAAGAAATACAAGTATAACGGTAAAGGGAAATACAATAGCCCGACAAGAGCACTATCACGCACACTCAGGATAAGGGGCCATACGACACACCGACTCAGAACGGTGGAGGGCTTCACACATGCTAAGACTCACAATGAGGACACAGGCCACCAACGCCAAATAAACATGGCAGAGTGTAAACCGCCACCAACTACTAAGCTGGAGCCATAAAAACACACGACACACACCACACCAGCTAATGGGGACCTACGAGTCCGTCAACATAGTGGGCCTGCGAGCCCGATTTAAAGGTACGACATAAAGTGGAACGCACCCGGTTCAACCAGCTGGGACATGACCTACCCACCCCAGCATTCTATTGACAACTATAGAGGGGGTAAAATTAAAACGAAAACATATCTGACATCAGTCGAGAGCCACATGGCTCATGATTACTATTGCATACCTGTAGTCGTATACGGCACCAACTGGATCTACGCATCCACGAACCTCCAAAAAAGTTAAGAGACCTGATAGTCTCACTTTGACGATAGTTATTAAGATATGAATCTACAAAAAATACATTGACAACAAGAAAAAGCGGAACCTGCAAGTCCGTATAGTTTATTGGGGCCTGCGAGCCCAACTGCAATTACTTTCTGTTGCTGTTCCCAGGGACCTGCGAGTCCCATCCCTTCTTGCCTATCTCTTATTGAAAACACTTGGTAATGATTCTAACCGCAGTGCTCTAATTGTTCGTCGTGGTGGCGGCCATCTTGTTCCCACGAACGCAGGCAGCAGTGTTTGGTCGTCGAGTTAATGGAACTGTTTTTGGACACTGAAACACCCCAAGCTGGTGATTGCTATAATCACTATACTCCCTTGGATTATAATCACTTGCTCTTTTAAGAGCATACTTCTTTTACTCTTAGTTTAGGAGAGGTCTACCCACTGGAAGCTGGATCCCGGTCCTGGGTCCAGGGTGGGTGGAGGACAGCGATGCCCCAACCAAGCTGTAATGCTGACTGCAAGGATTACGGTGGTTATGGTGTCTGGTGAAGTGCTTGGAAGTACTTGAAGTTACTAGGAAGCAGTGATTCTCGGAGGCACTCAGTCGGGGTGCCAGGCGGTCTGCCACACTGCAGAACTCTTGTTTGAAGACTCTGCAAGCCCACTTTTTTGTGCCTGTTAAATCACAGACTTCCCAGTGCAGCTCAATGAGAAGTCTTTGCAAGGCAGGAGCTCTGGGCAAATGTCTTCCTTTTGAGTTTAGCTTCACTGAGCGAAACAACCAGAAAGTAGTAGGACCAATTGTCTGATTGACAGCCAGGGGGGTGTAACAGATTAATTTATAAAAGTGCACATTTCTATTTAAATCTGTACTTTGTTTTTTTTATTAAAAAAAGAAGACACACACACAGGATAAAATGCTTTATGGATTTGATGTGTCCACTTAAGATACAGGGGAATAATGAAAGGGAAACTGAAAGAAACAAAAAAATAAAGGACCGCCTTCCCTTGATTATGTACTATCTTTCTTATACTGGCCTCTTGTTCATAGTTGTTGGAGTAATAATCCACAACTAGGTCAATCCAATGTAATGTACAGCAAGTGTATATTAACATTTTCTTGTTTTAAGTTGGTTATTTGAAGATTTATACAAGGCCGGCCCGTCTGTAGCCCGTGGTAGATCCATGGCTCCAGGCGGCACTCTGACAGGGGCGTTATTTTGCCGCCCCGGTCAGTGGTGGGCCAGCGGCTCTCTAATTAGGCGAGTTAGGTGGCCGCCTTACTTGCCATAGGGCAGGCAGACTGCGTCAGGTCCTCAGTCCCTCACTGAGGACCCTACACTAGGAGGGGGTCCGGCCGCTTCCCTGGTATGCCCCTGGGTGCGAGGCCCCTCCAGTCTGCCCTGAGAGGCAGGGAGCCAGCACAGTCTGAAACTCCGGTGGGTGTGAGCTGCAGACTGTGCAGTGTCTCGCGATCTCTGGCCAATCAGACATTGCCGCGGGTTACCATGGAAATGCTCTGACTTCTGGATATCGCAAACACAGCACAGTGTGCAGCTCACACCCGGTGGAGCTGCAGACTGTGCTGGCTCTCTGCCTCTCAGGGCAAATTGGAGACCGCCCACCAGACCACCAGGGATCAAAGACACTGGACCACTAGGAATTTTTGGGGGGGTATTTTTAAAATGACAATCGCCTCCCTCACTGTCACCCCCCCGCTGTGTCACTCCCGCCCTCAGTCACTCTGCCACCCCCTCCCTTACTGTGTGAAGTTCCTCCCTCAGTCACTCTACCACCTGTCAGGCCCTCCCTCCCTCGGTCACTCTGCCACCCCCTCCCTTATGGTATCACCCCCTCCCTCAGTCACTCTACCACCTGTCAGGCCCTCCCTCCCTTAGTCACTCTGCCACCCCCTCCTTTACTGTGTCACCCGGCCGGCCCTGAGCTCATACGTTTCAATTATGCAAATGCTTTCAAAGCATAAACATTTAAGTTGTGTTCATAGTAAAAACATGTCAATTGGGGGCGGGGCCTGACCGCCATGCTGTACGGTCGCAGGCTTGAGGGGCTCCAGCGAATCTTGTTCCCCTTGGGCGCCCTATCGAAACTGACTACCTGCACTGGAGCCCAGGAGACGACCCAAGTGTCCAGGGGGGCTGCCGGCGGCATACGGTCCCCAAGATCGGGAGTTTCGAAGCCCAAAGGGGCGATACGAGGCTTTGGGGGCTGTGTGGGTGAAGAGCGAGACGGACGTCCGCCATCCTGTTTGTGAGCCTGGCTGCCGTGTGGTGACCTAGAGACGTGCCTGTGCCGGGGGGGACGGGGCACTTCATTCCTGAGCAACAAAATGGCAGCAAGCAACCAACGCAGAAAAAGTCACCTAACTGCAGACACCTCCACCTGAAGCCTGCATCAATCTACTGTCTTTGACACGCACACGACGGACCCCGATGCATCTGTCCAATGACTGCACCTGCCCAATGACTCACAGACCGGAGCTGGCACCCATAGCTGCCTTCCTGGGCACGGAGGCCTCAGAGGTAATACCTCAAAAAACAGCCCTACTCCTGGTCATTCCACCTCCCCCAGGACCCCCGTTGTTGGCAACACAGAGCCAAAGCTAAGGGCGCAAGAAATGGGCCCATAAAATGCACAGGGCCCCATAGGAGCAGGGGGCGCCAGGCAGTTGACACAGCTCGCACATGGCCTGCCGGGATTATTAAAAAAAAACACCAAAATGACCCGGGTAACTGCAGCATGGGAAGCAGGAAGGAGTCCCTGCTTCCCCAACAACCAGTCTCCAGGAGCTCCAAGGGATGTGGAGATAAGAAGCAGGTCAGTGTGTGTGTGTGACTGTCTGCCTGTGTGTTTGTATGTTTGACTGTCTGCGTGTGTGTGTGACTGTCTGTGTGCATGTGTGTGTCTGTCTGTGTGCATGTGTGTGTGTCTGTCTGTGTGTGTGCGTGTGACTGTCTGCCTGTGTGTGTGACTGTCTGCCTGTGTGTGTGTGTGTGTGTGACTGTCTGCCTGTGTGTGTGTGTGTGTGGCAATCTGTCTGCTTTTGTGTGTGGCAATCTGTCTGCCTGTGTGTGGCAATCTGTCTGCCTGTGTGTGTGTGTGACTTTCTGCCTGTGTGTGTGTGACTGTCTGCCTGTGTGTGGCTGTCTGCCTGTCTCTGTGTGTGTGGATGTCTTCTTGTGTGTGTGTGTGCGCATCTGCTAGTGAGTGAGCTTCTGTGTGTTTGTGCATCTGCTAGTGAGGGAGCTTCTGTGTGTGTGTGCATCTGCTAGTGAGGGAGCTTCTGTGTGTGTGTGTGTGCATCTGTTAGTGAGGGAGCTTCTGTGTGTGTGCGCCTGCTAGTTAGTTTGTGTGTGTGTGCCTGCTAGTGAGTGAGCTTGTAAGTGTGTCAGTGAGCTAGTCTTTAGGGATCATGTGTGTGTGTGTGTTAGTGAGCTTGTCTGTAGGGAGCATGGGTGTGTCTCCGCCTGTCTGTAGTAATCTAGCATGTGTGTGATCGTGAGCTTGTCTGTAGTGAGCATGTGTGTGTCAGTGAGCTTGTCTGTAGTGAATCTGTGTGTTAGTGAGCTCTTCTGTAGGGACCATGTGTGTGTCAATGGGCTTGTCTGTAGGGAGAGTGTGTGCGCACCAGTGAGCTTGTCTGTAGTGAGCAGGGTCTTCAAGAGGCGTTTAGCGGTAGCAACGTCAGGGTTTGTGAAGCCGCACCACTTTGTGCGCCTTACCTGGCCTCTGTGGGAGGATTTGGTGGTGTGGAGCAACTTTCTCAATGGGTATAATGGCAGATCCTACTGGCAGCAGCCAGAGGTTCTAATTCCGAACTCCATCTGTTCACAGATGCGGCAGGGTCAGTGGGTATTGGTGCCATCCTGAGTACACGCTGGTGTGGAGTCCTGTGGAGACCAGTTGGTCTTTAAACAACTTGTCAGCTTCCTCCCCCCCTAATGGTTCGGCTTTTGAGTTTGGTGTTGTTTGGTGTTGTGCTGCTTGTCCTTAAATGTTACTTGCACCACCTGTGCACCTCCTGGATGTTACAAACATAAAAGCCAGGGCCGCCATCAGGGGGTGACAACCATAACAGTTGTCATGGGCCCGGCGGCGCTGTGGCCGTTGTATAGCGCGACCGGGCCCCTTTATAAAAAAAAAAAAAGAGCAGCCGCAGCAAGTGCTGCGGGAGGAGCGCGCGCGCGGCAATGAGGGAGAGCCAGACGACTACTCCCATCAGCCCCAGCCACCCTCCTGCAAAGAAAAGGTAAGAGACAGGAGGGTGGCTGGAAAATTAGCTGTGTGTGTGCTTGTATGTATGTCTGTATGTGTGTGTCTGTATGCATGCATGTATGTCTGCCTGTCTGTGTATGTCTGCATGTATGTATGTATGTATGTCTGTCTGTATGTGTATGTCTGTATGCATGTCTGTCTGTATGTCTGTATGTATGTCTGTGTGTCTGTATGCATGTATGTGTATGTCTGTCTGTCTGTCTGTGTCTGTCTGTATGCATGTATGTCTGTCTGTATGTGTATGTCTGTATGCATGTATGTCTGTCTGGATGCATGCATGTCTGTCTGTATGTCTATGTCTGTCTGTCTGGATGCATGCATGTCTGTCTGTATGTCTATGTCTGTCTGTCTGGATGCATGCATGTCTGTCTGTATGTCTATGTCTGTCTGTCTGTGTGCGTGTATGTCTGTCTGTATGCATGTATGTCTGTGTGTCTGGATGCATGTATGTGTATGTATGTCTGTCTGTGTATGTATGTCTGTCTGCATGAATGTATGTCTGTCCGTATGTCATGTATGTATGTATGTATGTCTGTATGCATGTATGTCTATGTATGTATGTCTGTATGCATGCATGTCTGTGTGTATGTCTATGTATGTATGCATGTATGTCTGTATGCATGTATGTCTATTTATGTATGTCTGGATGCATGTCTGTATGTATGTCTGTGTGTATGTCTATGTCTGTCTGACTGCATGCATGTATGTCTGTCTATGTATGTTTGTGTATGTCTGTATGCATGCATGTATGTCTGTCTGTATGTATGTCTATGTATGTATATATGTATTTCTGTATGTCAGTATGAATGTATGTCTGCATATCATTATGAACGTAGGTCTGTGTGTATGTGTGTATGGATGTCTGTATGCATGTATGTCTGTCAGTATGTCTGTATATATGCATGTATGTCAGTCTGTATGTATGTATGTATGTATGTCTGTATGCCAGTATGAATGTATGTCTGTATGCCATTATGAATGTATGTGTGTATGGATGTCAGTGTCTGTATGTATGAATGTGTGTGTATGTATGTATGTCGGTGTCTGTATGTATGTATGTGTCTTTATGTCCTCTTGCATGTGTGTCTGTATGTATGTTAGTATGTGTCTGTCTGTCACTATGTATGCCTGTGTGTATGTCTCAGTATGTGTGTGTCAGTATGTATGCCTGTATGCGTGTATGTCTGTTTCAGTATGTGTGTCTGTTAGTATGTATCTGTGTCCTTTTGTATCAGTGTGTGCATTTGTGTCTGTGTGTGGACTCAGTGGGCGGTATTTGGAGGCGGGCCCCAGGGGGCCCAGACCCTGAGCTGAATTAGGGGCCCCAAAATTTCTGGTGGCGGCCCTGATGAAAGCAGATGCCCTTTCTCATTCACAGTGGCAGGCGTTTTAGGCAGCTGCGCCAGATGTGGACGTGAAAGGTTGCCCATGCCCAACGGAACTGTGGTACATTGGCCTGAATGAGTGAGGGGAATGGATAGCTTTTGAACGGGAACACTGTGGTTTATGCTTGGTTGATGACCGGATTCAGGGTATCTTGCGTGGTTTTGGGAAGCTTTGGGATGATTGCCGGTGGCAGTCTCCGAAATTATCAAGTCTCAGTTTTTGGTTGAAGTTAACCAGAGTGCCCTACGTCACCAAGGACTACATGGTTGCCTTGGCGATGAGGGGTTGGCGGAGGGGGCCAAGGTGCCTGACTCCTGTAGGCTGGTCTGCGGGGCGTTACTGTTGGGAATTGTTTCAGTCCTACTTCGGGTTTGCTTTTCGGACTTCGAGGTGCAGTTGTTCCAGGTGGTATTCACGTTTGCCTTCTTTGGGGCTCTACGGGTTGGAGAGAGGGGTTAGTTCCAATAAATGGGTGGCGGTTGGCATTCTCTTTACGGATGTTTAGTGTTGCGGCGCTCTAAAACCGATGTTCTCGGTCGTGGGGTTTGGGTTACCATGTAAGCAATTCCAGGGTCCAGCTCGTTCCCTGTATCTTGCTTCCAGAGGTATTGTGCCATTTGCCTGCAGTCTGTGCGCTCCATGTTGATACATGGGGATGGGGGTTTCTTTAATGCTGTTCAAGTTGCTCTGTAACTATATTTGCTGGGAGCTGAATTACGGTATCTTTATTTAAGCACCCCGGAAACACCTTCCCCAGAAAACTTTTTTGCCCCCAGAGGATCAGTGACACGCCACTTCTAGAACTGAGGCAATGCTAGAGGTAAGTGAGTATAGACCAGGGGCAGTCAACCTTTTAATACCTGCCACCTACTTTTGTATCTTTGTTGATGTTAAAATTTCCTTACCACCCACCAATGCCAGTGCCACAGTAACTCATTTTATAGCGCAAGTGCGATTTTACAATCTATATATTTTTAGAAAGGAGGGTTTTCTAAAAAAAATATACTTTTTTTTTTATCTATTTTTTTCTGGTTTACTTTTTTTTTCTATGTGAGGTGCTGTGTTTGTGTGTGAAAGATGTGTGTGTGTGTGTGTGTGTGTGGTGCTGTATGTGTGAAGGGTGCTGTGGGTGAGAGGCAGGGCCAGTGCAAGGATTTTTGCCACCCTAGGCAAAGAAAAATTTGCCGCCCCCCCATGTGACATCACAATGCCCATATGACCTGCCATATGAACTAACGCCAGTGCTGCACACAGTGTGTGTTTACATTAAAAAGCCTGCAGGGGCAGGCTATAGACACCGGAACAACTTCATTAAGCTGCAGTGGTTCTGGGGACTATAGTGTCCCCTTAATGTGGGGTAAATTACAGATTAGTGTCACTAATAATATACTACATTGCCTACTTACAACCAGATGAGGATGATGATAGGCTCTGGCTGCAGTTTGGCTCCACTGGTCTGGTGTAGAACAGGATCTCTGGAGGCTGTTTGTAACTGTGGTCACAAAATTCAATGTTCTGGGAGAACGGGAAGCAGCTCCATTTTTTTGGGGCCCCTTACACAGCTCAAGGTCTGGGCCCCAGGGCCTGACAGTGAGTATGCACATAAGGCTCACCCATAAGTTCACCTATATGTTCCACCCATGAGTTCGCTCACAGGGAGTGGAGTGTGTCTGTAAGTGTGTGCATTGAGTGTGTTTAAGAAATGCATTGTGTTTCTGTGTGTATGCAAGAGAAGCAGTGTGTGTGTTTGCATGTGTGTGTGTAAGGGATGTATTGTGTGTTTCTGTGTATGTAAAGGGATGCATTGTATGTGTGTGTGTGCGCGTAGTGTGAAAGAGCTCCCTGTCCTGCCCCCTGTCCCATAGAGCTTTCCCTTCTGTCCCTTTAGAGCTCTCCCCTGCCCCTTAGTGGTTTCTCCTCTCCCCCCACCCTCCCCTAGCGGTCTCTTCTCACACCCACCCACCCTCCCTCCCTGTGTTCTCCTCACCTCCCCTTCTCCTCACCCCCTCTCCCGTGTTCTTCTCACCTCCTCCCTCCCTGTGCCCTCCTCGCCTCCCCCTCCCTGTGTTCTCCTCACCTTCCCCCTCCCTGTGTTCTTCTCACCTCCCCCCTCCCTGTGCCCTCCTCCCTGTGTTCTCTTCATGATGACTCAACATCCTCATTTGGTGGTGCCTATCACTTTGCAATATGGTGATAATAAAATTTCAACTACAGCTATGATAGATTCTGGAGCAGGCGGAAACTTTATGGACATTAAATTTGCAGCAGGAAATAAAATTCAGTCTATCCCTAAATCTTCACCTGTGTTAATGGAAACAGTAGACGGTTCTCCACTTACGTCAGGCCCGGTTACACATGAGACTTTGCCCTTAAAATTGATTCTGGAAGTGAATCACCATGAGTCTATATCTTTCCACCTAATTTCCTCAACACACTTGATCCAAAATCCAGTGATTTTGGGTATACCCTGGCTTGCTCTGCATAACCCACAGATTGATTGGAAGACTAGAATGTTACGGTTACCCTTAGTCTTGCTGAGAGTTGGACCGCTTAGTAGTCTGGATTCCTATTGTTGAAGAGGGAGAGGGACTGGTTCCATAGCATTCCATACGAGCCCTGTAAATGTAGAACAATCCCACTAGCTATAGCACAGCTAGGATACCCTTTTACCCACAAAACGAGTCGAGGCTGCGATTTGAGGGTCAAAACAAGAACTGAGGACTGGAATACCCAGCCTGCTTTTTATTAGAATTTAGGGCAGAAAGAACACACCCAGGGGGAGGCATACAATCACCAATCCAGTACAAGGTACAACCCACACATCTCCTCCCCTCAGATAACAAATTATCACAATTAAATGTACATTATTTTACCCAGGTTCTGGATGTACCCCAAAACCATGGGGTACAGTGGTAAATCTGGTACCCCTGGAGAGTCCTTGTTCCGGGGACCAACATATTTAAAAATCAGGCAATTCGGATGAAGGGTTCAGGAGATACAAGGTTCCAAAGTTTTAACCGACCGCACAGACCAACTAGCCGAAAATAGTTCCATGAGTTTTGGCCTTGCGGTCGGTCTTCGTTCACACGATGAAAATACCTGAAAACCTTGTCATCCATTCGAATCCTTATGGTCGCCAGACTCCCCATGGTCCATTAAACCTTTCTACCGAACGGTGGGAGGTTCGGTAGTTTCTGTCCGAATTCCTGGGAGTCTGGAGGACTCAGCGGTGTTCGCCTGTTCGCGTATCAATTTTTAGTTCCATGTGGTTACAGGCAAACACCGCTGGTCGGGTGCAAGATGGCCGCGAACACGTGCAAAGTCCCGAAATGGCGGCCACCTATTCCGAGCACAAAGGATTCGTAGGAAATCATCCGAATGACTGCATAGCCAAAACTGGTACTTGAAAGTGCACAATAAACTGAAGGCTTCTGTAACATAGAACTTTGTCCTTTCCTTCAGAACACTGCTTAATGAATTGTCAACCCTCTAAGGCAACACCTGTTGCCACAACATTTAATGAAATGGTTGCTACAAACTTAACTAAGCTTCCTCTACAATATCGGGATTTTGCAGATGTCTGTGATAAGAAGAATGCTGATCAGCTTCCACCTCACAGGCCTTATGATTGCCCCATAGAGCTGCGGCCTGGAGCTGCTATCCCATTTGGCCGTATATACTCCCTTTCTGAGCCTGAATTGAAAGCACTTCATGAATACATACAAGAAAATCTTGCCAAAGGCTTTATTCGACCATCTACTTCTCCAGCAGGAGCTCCTATATTCTTTGTAGAAAAGAAAGATGGCAGTCTACGGCCATGTGTCGATTACAGGGACATTAATAAAATCACTGTTAAAAAACGCTATTCCTTGCCTCTCATTCCTGAACTTCTGGAGAGACTTCGCTCAGCTAAAATATTTACGAAGCTTGATCTACGGGGGGCATATAATCTGGTTCGCCTAAGACCAAATGATGAATGGAAACAGCTTTCAGAACCAGGTATGGACATTACGGATATCTAGTAATGCCATTTGGGCTTTGTAATGCCCCTGCAACTTTTCAGCATCTAATCAATGATGTACTATGGGATCTCCTGGATCAGTTTGTTGTGGCATATTTGGATGATATCCTGATATTTTCTGATAATCTTGAAAATCACAGAAAACAGGTCTGCATTGTTCTTGAGCGCCTTCGTACCCACCACCTATTCATTAAACTGGAAAAATGTGAGTTTGAACAAACAGAAATTCAATTCCTGGGATATGTAATAACTCCTAAAGTTTTAAGTATGGACGCAAGTAAAATTAAAGCTGTGCTGGACTGGCCCATCCCCAAGAATGAAAAAGATATTCAGAGATTTGTGGGGTTTGCCAATTTTTACAGGCGTTTCATTAAGAATTTCTCTGCCGTTATTACACCGATCACTGAACTTACACGTAAAGGGACTCCTTTTCAGTGATCCAATAAGGCTGACACTGCATTTTCCAGATTAAAGACTCTGTTTACATCTGCCCCTATCCTGGTACATCCTCAGCCAGAATTGCCATTTACTGTAGAGGTAGATGCTTCTGATTCAGCTGTTGGGGCTATACTGTCTCAAAGGACTGGACCTAAGATGTTGTTACATCCATGTGCCTTCTATTCCCGCCAGATGTTGCCAGCAGAAATAACTTATGACATAGGGAATAAAGAACTTTTGGCTATAAAAGCTGCCTTTGCCGAATGGAGACATCCCTTGGAGGGAGCCACCTATCCAATTACTGTCCTCACAGATCACAAAAATCTGGAATGTATTCAATCAGCTAAGAGACTGTCAGCCAGACAAGCACGCTGGTCCCTATTTTTCTCAAGGTTTAATTTTTTTATTTCATACCGCCCTGGTTCCAGAAATGGCAAGATGCCTTATCTAGGATAGCTGACCCCCTCCATACTACAGTAACCAAAGCCACCATCTTGCCTGAGAGTAGATTTTTAGGAGTTACCGTATATACTCGAGTATAAGCCAACCCGAATATAAGCCGAGGCCCCTAATTTTACCCCAAAAAACTGGGAAAACTTATTGACTTGAGTATAAGACTAGGGTGGGAAATGCAGTAGCTACTGGTAAATTTCTAAATAAAATTAGATCCTAAAAAAATTATATTCATTGAATATTTATTTACAGTGTGTGTATATAGTTAATCCCTTGGCTCCTTTATCGGCTTCCTTAATGATGCTCAGGACTCCAAACGGGTAATGGTAGAAAAATATGTTTTTTTATTGATTAAAAGTGAATAATCACCATCAATATAAAATATATTTAAAAGAAAGAACGGTATGGTCCTACGCGTTTCGTTCTGCAAAGAACTTCATGAGGGGCCGTATACAAAATAAGATAAAATCAATATGCAATTACAGCATGTGAAAAATACATCCTATTCCCCCCATCCCCGAGTCCTCTTTAAATAGGGCTACTCCCTGTGTCCATTGGTGGTTCCGTAGGTGGTGTCCAGTGTCCGTTGCTTGATTGGTTCTATGAGGGAGCTGATCAGCTGCTTTCCATCCTCCTCGTATTGCTGTGATCAAATTTTGGCGCGTTAGAATAACCGGAACCGGAAGTGGGGGTTGAACCGCACTTCCGCGTTCCACTTGCGTTCCATTTGCGTTCCACCAGTGGTTCATATGCGTTCCACCTTCGTTATAATTCAGCATAAATATACAATCGGAAAAAAACAATATATTCTATCTGCTAAAGAGAAAATTATATTAATAACCTTATTGACTGCATATTTTTTGTGTAATTAGAAAAAATTTGTGCATAATCAATCGCTATTAACTGCTATGTTAAACAATGACACACACTATTTCTTAAAGTGAAAGATAAGCAAAAATACATATGTTTTGGTATATATGGACCTATCAGGAAAAAACATATATACAAAATGTAACATACACAACTAGACTATGTGATATATATATCAATATCCATTGATTTGTTAATATGTGATCGATGCCGTAAAGATAATTTAAGAATAATACATTTTAAATTTTGAGAATAATATATTTTAATACATTTTAATCAATGTTTTTAACTTAACAAATACTCCCCTAACAGATGAGGAGATTGATTTGCTATCCAAAGAAATGAAGTTTGCTCCTAGTAAGACTTCCAATGACTTCAACCTCTTCATAGATTTAAAAAAATGTATTCGTTCACTGACTATTAAAAGACATTTTCTTCTAAACCCACCACGGTTAGACGATACCTTGAATACCCCAACCACCCCTTCTAGTTATAATTTTCAACGTAAATCACATTTTTTTCCCATACAAAGCAAGGGTCCTTTTTTGGAGACATTTGAGCATATGGTGAATCAAACCTTCCAGTCGTTCAATACAAAAGATAAGAAAAGATCACAAACCTCTAATCTCACAAAGAGGGAAGAAAAAATTCTAAAAAATCTAATTGAACGTGACGATTTAATAATTAGGGAGGCGGATAAGGGAGGTGGCATAGTTTTGAGGACCACCTCCTATTATCTTGAAGAATCTGCCAATATATTGGGGGATAAAAGTACTTATACCACCTTAACCAATGACCCCACGTTCCGTTTTAATACGGAACTTAGAATACTTTTAGATCAGGCATGCACCAATGGGATCATTTCTAAAAAAAATTTAGAATTTTTGTTCCAAAAGAACCCTGTTATACCAATTTTTTATTTTCTCCCCAAAACACATAAACGCCTCCCTAACCCACCAGGGCGCCCTATTATTAGTGGAGTAAATTCACTAACAGCCAATTTATCCGCTTATGTGGATTCATTTCTACAAAAGTACGCACAGGGAGCACCTTCCTACATGCGGGACACAAAATCTTTTTTACAAGAGCTGGAATGCATTGAATGGAATCCGGAATACAGTTGGGCCACATTGGATGTGACCTCTCTGTATACTGTGATCAGCCACCATTTAGGGTTGGAGTCAGTTGCCATAGGGAGTTCATTTTTTCCTCAGTTCAATTTATTTTGGATCACAATTATTTTTTCCTTTAATGGTGATTATTATTTACAAACCACTGGGACCGCCATGGGTACCAGGTTTGCCCCAGCTATGCCAACACCTACATGAGAAGATGGGAAGAACTTTTCGTGTGGTCTGGGCATGGCTGGAGGGAGAACCTGGTCCTATGGCGGCGATACATTGATGATGTTATTATTATTTGGAAGGGGTCTTCAGTTGATTTTCAGGATTTTGTTCAATACCTTAATGGTAACCAGTACAATTTGGTTTTCACTCCAGAATGGAACAAATATGAAATCCATTTTTTGGACCTTGTCCTTTTTTGTGATCAATTTTATTTAATTTTTGTTCGTCTCCCCTCCCTGCTTGATACATGGCAGGGAGGGGGGCTCTCACTCCCTGGTGGTCCAGTGGATGGGCACTGTGTAGGAGGGGGGTTTGTCAGAGAGTTTACTTACCTCTCCTGCAGCTCCTGTCAGCTCCCTACTCCTCCACGCCGGTCCGTGCAGCTTCTCTGTCAGCTCACACTGTACGTCTCGCGGCCGCACTATGACCCCGCGGCTCTCGCGAGACTTACACTGGGAGCTGACCGAGGTGCTGAACGGACCGCCGTGGAGGAGGAGGGCGCTGACAGGAGCTGCAGGAGAGGTAAGTAAACACTCTGACAGCCCCCACAGGCCCAGTCTGTATTATGGCAATGTAAATTGCCATAATACAGACATTGACTCGAGTATAAGCCGAGTTGGGTTTTTTCAGCACAAAAAATGTGCTGAAAAACTCGGCTTATACTCGAGTATATACGGTACCTTTCCTTCTGATCTAATGTCTCGCATTAAAAAGGGCTACGCTGAAGATCCAGTTTTTCGTGATCCTTCTCGTGATCTTCATATGACCATGCTTAATGGGTTTTGGATTTTTCAACAACGTCTGTTTGTTCCAGAATCAGTGCGACTGGACGTTTTACGTCTATACCATGACTCAAAACCAGCAGGTCATCCAGGAATCCGAAAGACACAAGAACTACTTACCCGATCCTTTTAATGGCCTAAAAATTATGAGGATGTTAAGAAGTATGTGTCCTCTTGTGATGTATGTGCCAGACATAAGACTCCTCGCTCATCCCCTGTTGGCTTGCTTCAGCCTCTTCCTATTCCTCATCGTCCCTGGGGATCTATATCCATGGACTTTATTGTGGAACTACCTCCCTCTAAGGAACACACTACCATTCTTGTTGTTGTGGACCGGTTAACTAAGATGAGTCATTTCATACCAGCTCGTGGTCTCCCTTCAGCTAAACAGCCTGCTGACCTAGTTATTCGGGAAATATTTTGCTTGCATGGAGTGTCTGATGAAGTAATTTCTGACAGGGGAGTGCAGTTTACATCTCATTTTTGGAAATATTTTTGTTCTATTCTAGGTATTAATGTAAATCTGTCGTCAGCTTTTCATCCACAAAGTAATGGACAGACTGAGTGAACCAACCAGACTTTAGAACAATATTTGCGGTGCTATATTAGTTACCTGCAGGATGACTGGCTGGATTTCCTACCCACGGTGGAATTTGCCTATAACAATGCCAAACACTGCTCCACTTCTCTGAGCCCATTTTTTGCCAATTATGGTTACCATCCAACATTTCTAGTGAGTCTCCCAATTACTACTTCCATTCCTGCAGTCACTGACCGGCTAACCGCCTTACGAGATTCCCAAGAACTGTTGAAGAAGACTCTTTCGGAGGCTCAGGAATGTTACAAAAGAGCTGCTGATGGGCATAGAAAGGAGGCCCCAGTTTATTATGTTGGTGACAAGGTTTGGCTGTCAACAAAGAATCTTAAGCTTAGGATTCCTTCTCACAAATTGGGTCAAAAGTTCATGGGACCTTTTGAGATCATCGCTCGGATCATGGGAACCAGTGGACAATAATCATGCTAAACCAGGAAATAGGACATCCAGAGACTGCACCTGTAGAGGTGGGGGTAACTGACTCTGCTGGGTTTTAAACCCTGGTTTGCATGTTGCTCAACCTCTTCCTTACCAGTACACCAGCCTGCCTTTTGCAAATTTACCTGAGATCTGGTAACCTTGACTCTACAAGCAATGGTATCAGTGACAAGTCTCTTCAGCCTGTTTCGCCTACCTGTTGCTGAATTTGGACCGTTTTGACTTTGCTGCTTCTCGGCTTGCCTCACGACGATTATCATCTCTCTGTTCCAGTCTCCCATCTCTGCTTAAGACCAGACGGCCACTCAAGGCTCAGGGGATCAACCACCTGGGTAACAAGTGGCTACCTCTGGCAGAAAACATTGCTGATCTGGCTACTGGACTCCAAAACTTTGTAACATCAATATCATTACAGTGTGTGTGTGTGTGTGTGAGTGGTGCAGTGTGTGTGAGGGGGGAAGTCTTTGTGTGTGTGTGGGCAGTGTGTGTTTGTGAGGGGTGTAGTGTGTATTTTTGTGTGTAGGGTGCATGTGTGTGCAGTGTGTCTCAGGGGGCAGAGTGTGTGTGTGTGAGGTCCTGTATGTAAGGGTTGCTGTGTGTGAAGGGTTGCTGTGTGTGAAGGGTTGCTGTGTGTGAAGGGTTGCTGTGTGTGAAGGGTTGCTGTGTGTGAAGGGTGCTGTGTGTGTGAAGGGTGCTGTGTGTGTGAAGGGTGCGCTGTGTGTGAAGGGTGCTGTGTGTGTGAAGGGTGCTGTGTGTGTGAAGGGTGCTGTGTGTGAAGGGTGCAGTGTGTGAAGGGTGCAGTGTGTGAAGGGTGCAGTGTGTGAAGGGTGCAGTGTGTGAAGGGTGCAGTGTGTGAAGGTGGGCAGTGTGTGAAGGTGGGCAGTGTGTGAAGGTGGGCAGTGTGTGAAGGTGGGCAGTGTGTGTGAAGGTGGGCAGTGTGTGTGAGGGAAACAGTGTGTGTTTGTCTGAGGTGTAGTGTGTGCGAGGGATGCATTGTGGGTGAGGGGTGTGTGTGTGTGTTAGAAGTGATGTGTGTGTGTGTTAGAAGTGATGTGTGTGTGTGTGTGTGTGTGTGTGTGTGTGTGAGGTGCTGTGTGTGTGTGAGGGGTGGAGTGGGTATGAGGGACAGTGTGTGTGATGGGGAAGTGTGGGGTAGTGTGTGTGAGGGGGAACTGTGAATGTTTACATGGTGTGTTCAATAAAAACATGGCAACATTTCATTCTTTGTGTGTTATTAGTTTAAGCAGACTGTGATTGTCTATTGTTGTGACTTAGATGATGATCAGATCACATTTTATGACCAATTTGTGCAGAAATCCATATCATTCCAAAGGGTTCACATACTTTTTCTTGCAACTGTGTGTATGTATATATATATATATATATATATATATATATATATATATATATATATTTTATTTATTTGTGTTCGGGGCCATTTCAGTAATGGAATGAAATAGCGATTAAGTACATTACCATACACCCTGTTCCAAATTATTATGCAAATTATATTTTTCTCATTTACCTAAATAGTTCTCAACGCTGTTTATTGGATGCAACAGTCAAATACAGTAGAACGGACACGCAGGTCCCAGCAAAATCTGAATGATCAACATTTGGAACAGTAGTATGCTATTATACAAGTATTTAGAGTAAATGTGTACAACAAGCGAAATTAGTCAGGTGGATGATAGGGTTGCGAATTATAGATTGTCAAACTTATAGGCTGTATGCTGAATTCGACATATTTGAGGTGTTCACCATGACTGTTTGGGCATTAGACTTTGCCTTGTGGGGGATGTGCAGATTATTAGAGGTCGTGGGTACTCGTGTATTCGAGTGTGCTTAGGTGTGCGGCCTTGTTGGCCAAATGTGTCTTATTGTGTACGGTGGAGTTATTAGAGGGTGTCTCCTCCCTAGTTTATTGGGTAATGTGTGTTTGTCTGATCCCTTCGGGACGGTCCACCGTTAAGGTCCATTTGTCATGAAAAGATTGTCTTATGTTTCTGGGGTGTATGTCCCCATGATGTTCCTCAAGTAATTAGATGTCTTTGCTGTGTCAGCTGCATAGTTACTTTTTGTATCCTCTTTTCGCCCGTGGGCCTCATCCCTTATGAGATGGTGAAGGCTATCGGACCTCGGTTGGAGGTCATTAGCTGTTTATGTGTATTCCCTGTTTGTATTTCGTGATGTTGAGGTGTTCGTCCCTAGTCAGATGTTTGAGCGTGAATATGTGGTGTATCCGTTGGTAACCTTGGGTTGAGTTAAACTGCATATGTCATTCAGTCAGCTTATGTTTCGTTGTTGGAGAACTTAGATGTGAGAGATAATAGAAGAAGATGAGGGGGGGGCGAGATCGGTTTGAAGTTGGGGTGGGGAGGGGTGTGTAGAGGGGTAGGGGATCCCATTGCCTGTGCCTGTGGTTACCATGTGCGTCGTATCGGGTCTCATTCTCCATCTAGGAGGGGGCGCGGGGTTCCTCAGGCCTGCAGGCGTTCGTTCCTGTCTGTGTTTTGGTCCGCTATATAGATCAGCCATGGGCGCCATCTCTCCACATGTTTTTCCTCAAGTCCCCTAAGGGCGGCCTGTGTTGATTCTATGCTGTATATCTCTTCCACCCACTCCATCCATTGTCCTTTTGTTGGGGTAGCCGTCTGTTTCCAGTATAGTGGAATTAGTGCTTTGGCAGCGTTCAACAGGTATCTAAGAATGTTTTTCCTATACGCCCCAATGGTGTCTGGTGTGGAGTGCAGGAGAGCCACCCCTGCGTCAAGATTTCCGTCCGTCCCTAAGATTTCCTCTGTTTTCTGTTTTACTTCTTCCCAAAATGGCGTAATGAGTGGGCTTTCCCACCATATGTGCAGTGGTGTACCTTGCTCTTCCCCACATCTCCAACATGTGTCATGTACATTTGGAAAGATCCTGTGTAGGCTATCAGGTGTTCTGTACCAAAATGAGAGAAGTTTGTAGTTTGTTTCTTGGTATTGGGAACTTGATGAGCATTTATGGTGTAGAATAAGGACCTTATCCCATGTGCCCGGGGTGAAGGATGTGCCTAGCATGCGTTCCCAGTGTCTGCGGAATTGGTCGTTGTTGGTGAGATGTCGCACTAGCATGTGTTGATACAGAAGGGATATCGTCTTATCTAGGGTAGTCTTGTGGTCGCAGAGTGTTTCGAACCACGATAAGTCCTGATGTAGTGCTTCTTTGCTCGGGAGTGTCTGATAGTAGGACCTGAGTTGCATATAGCGAAAGGATTGTAGGCTAGTGGGTTGGTTGCTCTCCAGCAGTTCCCTCAAGGGGGTCATGCCCGTGTTGTTTAGTATGCTGTGGATGGGGAATGATTCCCCCTCTCCAAGGAAAGTCCACGATGTCGGTGGTAGTCCGCCTCCTATCTGAGGGTTATGTTGTATTTGAATTATCGGGCCTGGTGTTTGAGATACGTGTGGAGCTCTTCTGATAGTATCCCATGCTTTCAGTGTCTGCGCTACGGTAGAGGTTGGTTCAAGTATCACCCGTGGCAGTCTCTTTGAATTCCACACCGACGCCAGAAAGGAGGGGCCAGTATGACTTTTATCTAGGTCGATCCATTGTTTGTGTGCCGGTTGAGTATGCCACTCCAGTACCCGCTGTAGTACTGTCGCATGATGGTATTTGCGCACATCATGGAGCGCTAGTCCCCCCCCCATGCTCATGGCAAACATAGGACATCCTGTCTGAGCCTTGCCTGTTTCCCGTTCCAAACGAACTTCACCATCGCGGATCTGAGTGACGTGAAGTATGCTGTCGGCAGTGCTTGAGGGATCGTCTGGTATAGATATAAGATCCGCGGTAGTATATTCATTTTGAGGATTGCAATCCAGCCGAACCATGATATGTGGGGGTACGCCCATGTCTTCAGATCTTGTTGTACTCGTTGTAGCAGTGGTAAGAAGTTTGTTCGGTACATGTCTCCCAGGTCTCTGGTGAGTGCTATTCCCAGGTATTGCATGTGATTCTCGCACCATCGGAATGGGAATTGTTTTTTTTTAATGCGGCTGCTTGGGCCGTCGGGACAGTAATGTTGAGTACTTCATGTTCAGTTTGAATCCTGAGACCTCCTCATAGTTTTTGAGCATAGTTACCAGGTGGGGCATTGTTGTCTCCGGGTTTGTAATAAAGAATAAAAGATCATCTGTGGGGGCGTGGCCTGACAGCCGATGGAGTAGGACGCAGACGGCAAAAGCTCCTAGGCCCCAACCCGCCTAAACGCTAAACACGCCGCAAAAGTGCCGATTCTATGGGGAAAACAAAACGAGGGGCTACCCCCAGACCTCCGCACACACCAGCTACCCAGATTCCGGGCCCGATGGACGATTTTCTGTCCTCCCCGCACTCGTTTGGGGGCCCGCGGGACCAAAGCAAGATGGCGCCCGCATCCCCGGGATCAAGCAGCCGGGCTGACTCCACGAGGAGCTCCCCGAGAGAGGATGCACTATCCCAGATGTCCGCGGACCTGGCTGCAATTTCTGCAAATATGCTTACTCGCAGTGACAAAACGGAGCTCATAGCCGAGCTCAGGTCCGTTATCAGGGAGGAAGTTGCTGCAGTGAGGAGAGACCTCGCGGTCCTGGAGACGCCGTAGATGCCCTGGAAGAACACCGCCTGCATACTGAACACCACATGCAGACGGCTGACTTGGCAGCCTCGAGGCAAGGCAATATTATTTTTGACCTCAGGCGGCAGATGGAAGACCTCGATAATAGAGGACGCCGGAACAACATTCGCATAAGGGGCTTCCCGGAATCAGAAGGGGAATCACCCCGGGAGCTGCTAACGGGACTGTTCACCCACATACTCGGTGCAGACGCACCTACAGATTTCGGCCTGGAGAGAGCACACAGAGCGCTCAGGGCCCCGCGCAGGGATGGCCTACCAAGGGACTTGATATGCTGCTTGCAGTCGTTCCAGCTGAAGGAGTCCATTATGGGGGCTGCCAGAACGCAACGCACCATCAGGTATAACGACGCCCATATATCCCTGTACCAGGACTTGTCTACGCTTACACTAGATGCCCGGAGAGCCCTGAAACCACTTACCAACCTTATGCGAGAGAAACGGATCCCTTTATAAATGGGGGTTTCCGTTTAGTCTGCAAGCCAGAACGGACAACCAGTGGCACGTGCTGAGATGGCCTAACGATCTCCCCCACTTCCTGCGGGCCGTCGGCCTCCCTCCCATGACAATCTCGAATTGGATCCTGGATTGCCCTCCAGCCAGACCCACCGGCCCCGCTGTCCCAGCTGAGAATCTCACAGACAACACCTCGGGCCAGAGGCGTGGCGGACCAGTGGGCCCCGAAGAATAAGCAGAAATACCCCAACCGTGGCAGCGGTTGCCTGGACACTGGGCCCACGCGACATTAGCAGAGCTGATACTGACAACTGCCCACCTCGCCTGCGGAGGGAACCGGGGGCTTCCACGGGGTAAGAACTGCCCAATCTGGTATGTACTGCACTCCCCCCCCCCCGCACACTTTGCTTAAGTCTTGGCCCGGGAACTATGCCCACTTGGGTGGGGGAAGGGTCTCGGGGGTTGCGGGTCCACTGTGGCTACAGGACTCTGGCTTTCACCCCCAGCAACAACAGTTATGGGGGGCACATCACAAGTTTGGGTGGATGGGCTTGGGGACAGGGCGGGAAATCCTCCCCGGGGTTGCAGGTCTCCACCATGCCACACCTGCCAGGTTACATGCTCGTTACGGAACTCCCCGCCATAGGGATTTGGAAACTGCATGCTAGTACAGCCGAGACTTGAATGCTTATGCCACACAGGGCCTGGGATCTCCTTGGCTCCCGTACCTAGGCTGGCCATTGATCAGTTATCAGTGGGCCCCCCGTGTATTTGGGCTGGGCGAGGGGGTTGGGATGGGCGGGTCATGGGGGCACGCCCGCTGCACCCCCGGAGCTTTTTGGACCCCCCCTGCTGACCAAGTTGTGAGCAAGCGCGGGGTCCGGATACAGGGTCCGGCGGCTGCGCACCCTGGGTAACCGGGCTTGGGGTACGTTAAAGGTGCTTTACATGTTCACAATTTACAGTTTTTCTTAATCTATGCTTCCTGTTATGTGTTACATTGTGTATCCTCATGCTTATGATACGACCAGGCAGTCGGAGCCCACGGACGTAACTAACCGACCCGGGGATGCGGGTAGGCTTGGATAGCATGCTTACGGTCCCAACCACCGCAGACGACGCTCTGACACACAGACGCGCCTTCTGGGTACCGACTGACAGAGACCCCGGACACAGCCAGACGGACACTGGGTAGGGAGAGGCCCCCCCAGACTTATCTCATGATGCCCCCCGTCAGGACGCCCACTGACCGCACGGACCTAAGATCCACCCCCACAAGGTACTACCCTAGACAGTTACCTATGAACACTAGTAGCCGCCACCAGCGGGTTGGGAGCCCTGAGAGACTGACATCGGTTGCCTCCCTCGCACCTCAAGCAACGAACCTGTTTTGTATATACCGGTCGGAGTTCGGAGGGACTACAGGCTAGCACCCTCTTGTTTGCCCTCACCCTGGAACCTTTCCTGGAGGCGGTGAGACGAGACGGGGGCATCAGGGGGGTTCGGGTGGGAGGAGAGGAGCATCGTGTGGCGGCATATGCCGACGACATGCTCTTTTTCCTGGAACAACCGATGATCTCTGTCCCTAACCTACTGCAGGCATTCGAGACCTACGGACGACTATCCAACCTGAAATTGAACATAGATAAGTCCGAAGCCATGCCCATGACACGGAACGAGGACCTCGCCAAATGCCTCAGCTCCCAATTCCGTTTCTCCTGGAGCACTACCAAACTTCGCTACCTAGGTACCTGGTTACCGAGAGACCTGGCTCAGCTCTATCAACTGAACTTCCTTCCCATCCTCTCGACCATACAGAAAGACCTGACGAAGTGGATGGGACAATACATCACCTGGTTCGGCCGCATTAGTGCTGTTAAGATGAACATCTTGCCATGCCTCCTCTACCTGTTCGCAACCCTCCCCACGAGGATTCCACAGGCATTCTTCAAATCGGCGACGACGGCCATCAGACGCTTCGTGTGGAACCAGAGACCGACCCGCATTCGCAGGACCATCCTGGAACGCCCCAAGGCTGCCGGAGGTGTGGGACTCCCATCCCTACAGACCTACTACCAGGCCACACACCTACACAGAATAGTGGACTGGCACGCCCATCCCAGCCCCAAACGTTGGGTGCAGATGGAGAAAAGGCAGTCCCTGGGCACCGTCCCATCCAAACTCTGGCTGGGACGGCTCACTTTCAAGGACCTGCAAATGGGCAACCCCATCACTGACGCCACGCTCAAGGTGTGGTGCGGCCTTCGATTCACCCGCCGCCTGACTACCTCCCCGAACCCCCTTATCCCCATTACCTACAACCCGGATCTCGCAGGAGGCCTCCCTCCGGCTGCCCTCAAACGCATCCAAAGGGCAGACTGGATCTACCTACAACAATGGACCTCGGGGGGCGAGGTCAGGCGGCTGACGGACCTGATGGAGGGACCTCCCACTCAGCTAGACGCATTCCACCACCACCAGGTAAAGGCATACCACGCACAAATAGCGGGTAGAGCCCACCTCCACAGGCAGCTCACGGGCTTCGAACAATTGTGCACTAACAGGAGGCACATAGAACACGGTGTCTCCCACATGTATGCTATCCTCCAGACATCGCTGGAAGGTAGCCCGCTAGGCTTCACAGGTAAATGGGAAAGAGAGACAGGGACCCAACTGACAGATCAGGAATGCGGGAAAATCTTCCTCCTCACACACAAATGCTCAATAAGCTCAAAGTTTCAAGAAACCAGCTATAAACTCCTGACGCAATGGTATCAGACACCGGAGGCCCTCAAACGTATGCAGGTCGCGACCACTGGGGACTGTTGGAGATGCGGGACCGGACCCGGCACGAACATACACATATGGTGGACGTGCCCACGCATCACACCATACTGGCA
The DNA here is from genome assembly GCF_036172605.1 of Pelobates fuscus. Lineage (NCBI taxonomy): Eukaryota > Metazoa > Chordata > Amphibia > Anura > Pelobatidae > Pelobates > Pelobates fuscus. The sequence continues at coordinate 222,668,154 of NC_086320.1, read as the reverse complement.
GATGATCAACACAAAGATCAGGGAGATTACAGGTTCGGACCTCCCCCTCCTACCCCTGACGATGTTGCTACACCACACGCTCATACCCATGCGTACATACAAAAATTCCCTCACCATACACTTGCTCACTGCAGCGAATGCCCTTATACCACTACACTGGAAACGCACCACGGTGCCCACATTCACACAATGGGTTGATAAAGTAGAAAACATCTATGACATGGAAATCATGACCGCCTCCCTGCAGGAGCGCTCTGACAAATGTGCCCTCAAATGGTACCCCTGGAAATCTTATATCTCTAATGGATCGGCATAGTGTGTTCCCCAGGGCGCGTCGCTTGGTGATGGCTGAGCCGCGACCAACAGTGACACGATGGCTGTCCATTCACGGGAGGTGCCTGTGGCATGGCCTTGGGGACCGGAGACCCCCAGGGGGCCTGGGATGCTTGACGACTATTGACTTACCCCGACCATGACATGGCCTGGCCCTTAGAGGGCAATAAAGTTGAAAGCTATGCTACCCACTAGGACGAGGTCACTAGACTCCGACTTAGAGGAGAGACCAGCCATTATGATAACCTCCTATGATGCATTAAAGAGGTATTAAGCCTCGATACACATGTCTCCCACCTTGACACAACACCGCTGGCCTAATATACGGCTCCTAGGTGCCGAGGCCACCTCCGAACAGCCTAAGCAACTAAGCACCCTACATTGATGGGGAGAGACTCTGATGATGAATAATTCCCAAGATACTAACGGCCCCCTTCTGTCCCCTCACTAAATTTAGCTTATTAACTACCCTCAGGCTCATGCATATTGTTAGATGAACCTTTATAGTTATATTGTACAACTGAAGCTTTAATGTTACTAATTACTAATAAATTAAAAAATTAGACATCAATATTCTGAAACTGTACTGTTCTGGCAATACCGATGTAACTACCCTTTGATGTAACTTTCTGGTACGTTTCCCGAATTTTTTTTCTTCTGTACCCCATCATATATGTCTTAAATAAAAGAAAGATTGACAAAAAAAAAAAGATCATCTGTGTATGCAGCCACTTTGTGTGCTGTATTACCGCTTTTGAAGCCCGGGATTTTATCCGAATTGCGTACTGCTTCTAGGAACGGTTCGAGGACCAGGGCAAAGAGCATGGGGGAGAGTGGGCATCCCTGTCTCGTCCCATTGTGAATCGGAAAAGACTCCGTTCACTCTCACCTTCGCGTTGGTAATTAAATAATTGATGTAAATAACAGTCAGCATAATTCTCATGTTATCAACTATTAAGAGTACAATTCAAATTTTATTGAACAAACCTCCTAATGATAACAGTATTTTTTTTAAAACATAAAAAGCTTACGATGCACTGTTCCAAATTATTATGCACAGTAAGTTTCAAAACACTTTATAGATTGTCAAAAACTGAAAATTGTCATTTGTTGTGTTTTCAGCAGTTTTACTGAAATCTAAAGCTATTTCAATCAAACTCATAACAACATTTTAACAGGTCACGTTACATTTTAACATAGGACCCCTTATTTGATAGCAGCTTCACAAGTCTTGCATCCATTGAACTTGTGAGTTTATGGACAGTTTCTGCTTGAATTTGTTTGCAAGATGTCAGAACAGCCTCCCAGAGCTGCTGTTTGGATGTAAACTGCCTCCCACCCTCATAGATCTTTTGCTTGAGGATGCTCCAAAGGTTCTCAATAGGATTGAGGTCAGGGGAGGATGGAGGCCACACCATGACTTTCTCTCCTTTTGTCCCCATAGCAGCCATTGATGCAGAGGTATTCTTTGCAGCATGAGCTGGTGCATTGTCATGAATGAAGATGATTTTATTACGGAAAGCATAGTTCTTCCTTCTGTACCAGGGAAGAAAGTGGTCAGTCAGAAACTCCATATACTTTGCAGAGGTCATCTTTACACCTTCGGGGACCCTAAAGTGGCCGACCAGCTCTCTTCCCATGATTCCGGCCCAAAATATGACTCCACCACCGCCTTGCTGACGTCGCAGACCTGTTGAAACAGGGTGGCCGTCCACCAACCATCCACTACTCCATCCATCTGGACCATCGTGGGTTGCACGGCACTCATCAGTGAACAGGACTGTTTGAAAAATAGTCTTCATGTATTTATCTGCCCAATGCAGCTGTTTCTGCTTGTGAACATTGGTTAGTGGTGGCAGAACGGAAGGTTTATGCACAGTTGCAAGACTCTGGAGGACTCTACACTTTGATGTCCGTGGGACTCCAGAGGCACCAGCAGCTTCAAATATCTGTTTGCTGCTATGTAATGGTATTTTAGCAGCTGCTCTCTTGATCCGATGCATGGATCTGGCAGAAATCTTCCTCAATGTGCCTTTATCTGCACAAAGCCGTCTGTGCTCTGAATCAGCCACAAATCTCGTAATAGTGCAATGATCACGCTTACGTTTTCGTGAAATATCTAATGTTTTCATACCTCGTCCAAGGCATTGAACTATTTCACTCTTTTCGGCAGCAGAGAGATCCTTTTTCTTCTCCATAATGCATGAAAATGGTGTTCTGCTTAATAATGTGGAACACCCTCCTTTAGTACTTTTTCCTTAAATTGGGCTCACCTGGCAATCTAATTATCACAGGTGTCCGAGATTGTTTTCAGTGATCAAAAGAGCCTGAGACACAATGCCATCCAGGAGTTAAACTGAAAAACAAAATATTTATTCTTTGTGACACTTAAATAGAATTTGCATAATAATTTGGAACAGGGGGGGCAGAGCCGAGCCAGCTAGCAGACCAGTCGCACATTCCCTGAGCTCCTGCAGTGTGAGCCCAAAACCTGCGAATATCTTTAACCCACTTGCTGGAATCTACCTGCAATTGGGCTCAACGTACAGAGGAGGCTCCTACTGACCTGCCGGTACCTTTCACGTCGCTGAACTCGACAGAAAACCGCAGTGGCGATATGAGGCCTAGCGGAGGCACGGGGGACGGACGGCCGCCTTCCCGCCAGTTGCAAACCGTACCGAGCGTGCAGACCACATTCACCCCCCCCCCTATGGACCGATGGGGGAGATCTCGGTCCCCACCGGACAGGGTGCTCCGACTTCCACACCAAACGATGGATGCAGCGAACCCCCTACACAAAATGGGGTTGGACGCCCACAAGATGGTGGCTCACCCTGACACGAGCGTGTCAGTTAAGCGATGGCACCAAACTAACAGGGCAGTAACAAAAGCCTGCTCAAGTGACTCTATTAATAAAATCTTTGACAGATTCTGGGCAAAATTGGAGGCTTGCATGCAGCGTGAAACCCCGCACCGACCATCGCCTACTAAGGTTGGAGCCAGCGGCGGACGGAGGCCTGGGGACTCTTACCAGGGCAATGCCACAACCCACACTCCAAGAGCCCACAGCAAAGGCCCTCCCGGGCTGAGAGCAACACAGGGTTTAACCCGACGGTGCAGGCCACACAGGCGGACAGCAGTTCAGCGACCACGTAAGCGACTACACACATCTTACCGCACCACCCCTTATGGGGCGACCCTGGACCACACAGGTTCCCAGGCTCGTGGACCACAAGCACCAGCTCTCCCACAACCCCGGGGCAAGGGAGGATTCCCACCCCCGGACCGACGCAGCTCCGCTCCACCGCGACCGACACCGGGCGCGGGACCCAAGCTTGGCAAATACCCACGTACCAGCGGCCGCTGGATTAGCGGCAGCAACACAGCAAGCATGGCACACATTGGGGAAGGGAGCCCGGTGGCGCACAGCAACGGCGCAGATCCCTGAGTCCAGGGCTACAAGACGCCGGCCTCACGACGAGCCAAGAGTGGGAGAGGACAATCGGTTGCACCCTGGTCAGCAATCAGCCCCAATGAGCCCATCAGACGGGTAACTACAGCCTCCAGATTGGGCGTCAGCTGACCTCTCAGGAACTGACCCACAAAATCTCTCATAGCCCGTGCCTGGGCATGTACGTGAGAACTCTTTTTACCTAAGCATACTCATTTTTAACTACACGTTCTTCATACCACCGCATCACGGTTCGCGAGGCCTTCCACTTTGAAGCATGTTTAATATATGTCTTGAACTGAGGCAGAAGAATCAAAGACTTACTTATCATTAACCTGCGATATAATTTGAACGTTTATAATTTTGTTACAATGTTATAATCCTATAATTTTAAAATCCGTAAGCCTGTTACTTAACTTTATTGAGCACAATTACCATTCTTAAGCGATGCAAACTTGTCACACAAATTATACATATGTGGGATTTATACTCTGAGGCTAGCATAATAGTCATTTAGTCCATGCCTAGCTAGACTAGAGCAATGCCTGACCATCTCACTATTCAGCTATGCAGACTACAATATGTAGAATGTTCTAAGACTAACAAGCATGTTTTATGTTGAACATAGGTGTGTTCCTGCAGCTGAGGCACAGTAAGAGTCCAGGCCGTAATGGTTAGGAAATGCGACTGTCTGAAACGTACTATGTCATAGCCTATGTATCATTAGCCAGTATCTACCATACTGTTCTCGTGCCTAACACGCACCATAAGCGTTTGACGTCCCTAAACCCATTCGTATATACGAGTTTAACTCATAATTTAACTAATAAATGCACAACTAGGTTAACGTAACCAACTCACCTTGCTTAGACACACGTAGTTAGTTCTTATGTTCTGCCGCGTATAAACGTTATGATTTCTCTGTGTACCCAATAATGCTGAAACTTCCATGCCGTATACCACTAGATAGTCTTACCAAGTCTGAATATGTTTAAATATTGTTTAAAAACAGGACCTTATGATCCAAGCTTGTATCTTCAACATATAGTTTAACGACACAAATTTTAAAACTGAGGCATCGCTAATCTGGAAATGTAACTCAAAATTGTTAAATGATGTACCTAAGCTGTAAAATCACTCGTACAATTTCCCTGCTTTTCTTTTGTACCCCATCTTATATGCCTTCAATAAAAGAAAGATTTACAAAAAAATAATAATTTGGAACAGGGTGTAATAAACAAAATAGTCGGTTGAGGTGTGCCGATACCGATGTGTGTGATAGGCCTGTAAATAAATGGGCCTACCTTAATTAGAATTCAATAGAGGGAGAGGAGGGTGGGCCAGAAGTACATCTGGAACCAATTAGGAAACTTAGGAAAGAGCGGGAGTCCCTTTTTAACTTAAGGCCCAGCCTTCCAATTTCAGTAATGGTATGAAATAACAATTAAGTACATTACCATAATAAATAAAAGTTGGTTGAGGTGTGCCGATACCGACTTGTGTGATAGGCCTGTAAATAAGTGGGCAAAAGGAATACCGATCTTGTTATACCAAAGATATTTATTATGAAAACACATGATATTATACCGGCATATTTTATGAGGAATTTTAACAAATGCCTTTCTTAATTCTTGTATTGGCTGAGGTATATAAAGAACATAAGCGGACGACTTCCAGCGGCCTAAAGTTTTGATCACATGTACCGGGATATCCTGGCTTGAGGCAGTGGATGCTGCCCCTGTCTTGAACGAATGTCCTGAATATTTGGTGGCGTTCAAGCCGAGTCGTGTCAATAATAACCATATGTATACCATGAATTTAGAAGTGGTAAGGGTGATCCCGTTCAGTGAAAGGAGAAGGAGTGAGGCGTGTGCGGGTGTTGACAGTAGGTACATGTCAAAAACCTTCACCGGGCACCATGAGTTGTTGTTGGGGTAGTAGTGTATGAGAACCGCTTGACGCATCTGGCTGGTTGATGGTAGGCTTAGCACAAAATGTTCCTGTAGTTTGTAAAGGTTTGAGTACTGAAGGCAATGCTTAGAATCGTGTTGCCCTGTGACAGTGAACTCTCTTGGTCGGAGAAATCCGTAGAAAGCCAAGTATATAGCGGTTTTAAGGACGGCATTTGTATGAGGTTCGAAAGGTGTGGTGTCCACTAAGCCTGAAATATGTTTGAAGAGTTGTATGTTTTTTTTTTTTTTTTTTTGTCAATCTTTCTTTTTATTGTTTTTGTATTTGTAGGTGAGAATACAAGAAAGCAGTAACAATTCGGTTCATAGCATTCACTACAGTGTATACAGAAACATAGTCATTGTTCCCATCTATATAGTTGCGCTGAGACGTACAGCTACAATAATTTTCGTTCGCAGTCGTTGGCATTAGAGTTATAGCAATTCTAGCATAAAGGCAGATCTTGTGAGAGGAAAAGCAGGAACAGTCAGGTAGTGTCGTCAGGGGACAATGGTTGCATCATATTATCTAGTGCCTTTTACACTTTATCTCGTGTCGATTATCGCATTTGGGTTTTACTGTTTCCCTCCTAGAATTTATGCGAGAGATTAGAGTATAGAGCGTGGAAACATATACAGCAATGTCCGGGGTGGCTTCCCCAATGGACCTCTAGGTGTCAAGGGCTATCTGTCCATCTGGGACCGTAATACTTTCCGGCGTAAATTGTGGGGTAGTCTTGGATGCGTCAGTTTTCTTCTGTCCCCGCTAGTGTCTGCCGCTCGTGTGTGTGCTGTGTTCTAGTCTTATGTCGGGCGTGGGCCTCTGTAGTGTTGGCGTCGCTGTCATTTAGTTGCAGCGTCTGTGGTAGGGAGCCTCTGTACCTATATGCCTCCAATGTGCTGCCCACCTTCCCTCGTTCCCAGGTTTGGGTCTGTTAAGGTGTCATGTTAATGTTTGTTGGCTATGAACGGGGTGGCATCGGTGCTGGCTACTCAGTTGGTCTGGTAGTGACCCGCTCCGTCTATACCGCTCGCTGCGAGTATCAGGGATGGGCAGAGTTTGAGACGTAGAGGCGTAAGAGTAGGTAGAGCAGAGTGCGCAGAAGTTAGGAGACAAGAAAAGATATAGGGGTTAGAGGACATGAGGGTTGGAGGAAAGGGTAGGGGAGGACAATATGGTCATCCCGGGACACTCTCGTCTGGGGTGCAGCACCTCCTCGCGCCTCTCCATGGTGTCCCCCTTGGGGTGCCCCTGTTCTCTCATCGCCCCGGGTTGTCCAGGCATTGCCCTCTCCTTCGGTGAGGGTGGCGGTGTATGTCGTTTGTGTTCTTTCAGTTCGGCGTCTCTGAGACAAACATGAGCCACGGGGTCCAGGTCTGCATATAGCGTTGGGTGGTGTTCCGGAGGGAGGCCGTGAGTTGTTCCATTCCATGGATCTTCTCCACTTTGTCCATCCATTGTATGAGGGTGGGCACTTGTGGGGATCGCCATCTCAATGGGATAAGGAGTTTGGCCGAATTTAGTAGATGTCTGGTCAATGATTTTTTTTATAGCGTGAGAGAGGTAGGGGAGTGTGATGAAGGAGCATCTGTAACGGTTGAAAGGGAAGCTCCACGTCCAGGATGTCCTTAATCTTCGTGTGGATTTGTCTCCAGTATGGGGCTATCTTCCTGCACAACCACCAGATATGTAAGTCAGTGCCTGTCTCAGTGCCACATCTCCAGCAGGTCTCGGAGAGTTCAGGCATCATTCTGTGTAGCCTCTCCGGTGTTCTATACCAGCCAGTCAATAGTTTATAATTAAGTTCTTGGTGTTTGGAACTCATGGCGCTTTGGTGGGACAGGTTGTGGATTTTCGTCCATTGGGGTGCCATAAGTGTGACACCTGTGGCCTCCTCCCAGCGTGTCATTTGTTTCATGGGTTCCGCCGGTGTTGCGTTTAGGATCATTTTGTAGAGGGTAGAGACACCACGATTCACGTGGGAGCGTAGCTTGCATAGGTTTTCGAATTCCGTGGCCGGTCTGTGGAACAGGTGGCGTCCCGAGTGTGTCTGATAGTAGGTTTTAACTTGGAAATATCGGAACCTATCGAGGCCCGACGGTATTGCTTCCTGAATCAGGTCCGAGAGTTGCTTCAGTGCGTCCCCTGTACACCACTGTTGCATGTATGTCCATTCAGCCTCCCCGAACGCCTCAATATCCCTGGGTGAGAGGCCCCCCGCGAGGTCCGGATTGTGCGTGATCGGGGTGAGCGGCCCCGGAGTCGTGGACAACTGAAGTTTCATCCTGATAGACGCCAAGCCATGCCGCTGCCGGGAGAGCGCCCTCCATCTGTGCCCGTTCCAGGTGGATCCACGCTTTGACGGTTTTGGGCACGTGCCAATCCACCACTCTATGTAGGTGGTTCGCCTTGTGGTAGTCTCCTATGGAGGGGAGACCAGTTCCTCCCTGATCCTTTGGTTGATGGAGGTGTACTCTCTCCAGCCTGGGGGCTTTAGAGTGCCATATAAACTGGGTGATGGCTGTATCCATGGCTCGGAAGAAGGAGGCAGTTGGGTTGATAGGAATGGTTTGGAATAAATATAGAAGGCGCGGTAGGAGGTTCATCTTTATCGCATTTATTCTCCCAAACCAGAATACACAGAGGCTCTCCCAGCGTGTCAGGTCTGTTTTCAATGTGTGGAGCATCGGTGCAAAGTTGTGGGCGTATAATTGGGTTAAATCTGCAGAGAGCCAGATCCACAGGTATTTGATTTTGTGGTGGCACCATGCGAAGGCGAATTGGGTTTTCAAGTGTTCGGTCAGGTCCCTATTAATGGTGATGGGGAGCGCCTCCGATTTATCCGTGTTTAGCTTCATGTTGGACACCCTGCCATATTCTTCAAAAGCCTTTAGTATGTTCGGTAGGGAAACTATGGGGTCATCCACGAAGAACAGCATATCATCGGCATAGACCGCCACCTTATGCGTCTGTCCATGGACAGTGAGCCCCCCAATTCCCCCGTCCCGTCTGACCACCCCCAGAAATGGCTCTAGGGAGAGGGCAAACAGAAGGGGGGAGAGCGGGCAGCCCTGCCATGTTCCATTTCGAATGTGGACCGGCTCAGAGAGAGCACCATTGATCCGTATCCATGCGGTCGGGTTCACGTATAGGGAGGAAAGCCATGTCATCATGTGTGGTCCAAAGCCCATGGCCCTCAGTGTAGCCTTCAGGTAGCGCCAGTCAACCCTGTCAAAAGCTTTCTCCGCATCTGTGGAGAGGAGCAGGATCTTTTGCAAGGACTGCCGTGCTGCATGGATGACATTTAGGGCGCGTATGGTGTTGTCCCTGGCTTCTCTCCCCGGGATAAAACCAACTTGGTCAGGGTGGACCAGTGCCGGTAATACCCGTCCAATACGCGTAGCGATGACCTTCGTGAAAAGTTTTAAATCAGCGTTCAGGAGGGATATCGGTCTATAACTCGCACAGTTGGTCGGGTCCTTTCCTTCTTTAGGTATAACTGTGATCGTGGCTGTTAGTATGTCCCTCGGCAGGGCTCCACCTTCCAGTAGAGAGTTAAGGCCTGCGAGTAATTTAGGAACCAGGACATCTCCAAATTCCTTAAGATATCGCACCGGGAAACCATCTGGGCCTGGAGCCTTGTTTAGTTTGGTGCCCTTCAACGCTGATTGTAGTTCCTCTAAAGTTATGGGGGCTTCTAGTTCCTCCGCCAGTTCTTGGCTTACAGTATTTGTGACTTGTTGTTGAAGGTATGTCGCAATCCTGGCTTCCTTTCGGCACTCGGTGTCCGCGGTGTGTTCCATAGGTAAGTTATAGAGCTCTTGGGGGCGGGGCCGGTCCGCCATGCTGGTCGGTCGCAAGTCTGATGAGCTCCTGCCTGTTCTCACCTAACGAGCTAAAACTAAGCGGAAAGCCTGCCTAAATTCACTGGAAAATCTGCCAGCTGACTCACGACGATCCACTGCCTAATCTGCAGACCTCAGATCCGAATGATGTGCACCCCAGCGGGGAGATCGTATGCCGGGGGCCTGTGGCCTACTGAAGCGGGGGGCGAGGCGGACGGCCACCGTCCCGCTCGACCGCTGAGTGTCTGGTGCGGCTCCCGGACGGATTGTCTCACTGGCCCTGTCACCCCCCCTATGGACCGGTGGGGGTTATCCCGGTCCCCGATGGCCTCGCACGAACACCTTCATGGCCTCCGGCAGCTCAACAATGCTCCTCCACTTCAAGCGACGTCCCTAACAAGATGGCGGTGGGGCCTACGTCGCCCCCTACATCCGCAACACACGGTGGAGACATTAATACTGCGGTGGAGTGTATACTCACCCGAATCGAAAACGGCTTCCAACGCTTATGGGCATCACTAGAACAGCGCATGACCTTGAAACCGGTCCAAGCAGAGAGGGAGAAGACAGGAGCTGGGCTGGGGACGGAGCGACTGCTCCCGGGCGCTCCTACTTACCTACCCAGGCTGAGGGCCCAAAGGAGAGTCCTTAAAGCATCGCCCACCTCACAGGAAGACCACCCGCCGCTGGCGGCGGATGACCAACTGGGTCTCTCACTGCACCCGATACGGGAAAGCCTCGGACTCTCGTAGCCACCGAGCCTGTGGTTAAATGATGCAGCCCTCTCCAAAGGCCTGGGGTCGGAAGAAGGCTCCGATCCGCATGCAGCGCTCTGCCACCTCCCGTGACCTGAAGGATCCCGCAGCCACTCTGCCGAGATTAAGCATTGGCTGACATGGACTGGACTCCCAGCCGTGGAATTACACAGAGCTGAAATCACTGTTGTGTATATCTTACCTGCGGCAGTTTACAGCATGCCTTCAACTCCCACAATTCTGTTTTGTGTCACACTTAATTTTGGTGCAGGAGTTTGTTTGAAATAATTGAAGTTACACACTGCTTTCCTCTTTTTGTTTAGTTCTGGGTAGACATGAAACGTTAACTGCTTGTAAACTGGAATGCTATTGCCACTAACCTTATAAGCAACTTGCATCTAAATTGTGTAAAACTAAAGGCTAGTGATTACATTGATTCCAACCCACTACACTATACTACTGATAAGTATGCAGGTCTATAATGATCACAAATAATTTTTAAAGTATTTAGTATTTTCCATCTTATAGAGTTGCATTGTTTAATTACTCCGTTAATGTCTTGAATAGCGGTCAGACCTGACCAGATGGCAACCACCTCTCCTATTACTGTGATCTTGGTCAATCATAAGCATTGTCTAATTTGCTGTGACAGTGTGCAGCCTTATATGCCATGGGGTGTCTAGTCTACAGCTGTTGGCCATTCGGTGCTCTCACTTGTTTTGTTTGCTCTTACTCTAACAATATAGTTGTCTAAGCTAGTTAAAATGATAAGAAATGTACGAATAACCATTCTCTCACTGCATAGGCAAACAAGCGAGATTTAACACTAATAACTCAATTGTTAGAATGCTCTTGTATGTACGTTCTCTGCACGAGCCATGTTTTTCCCCTTTTGTCCCTCTCCTACCTATTTCTGCATGGCATGTGCATTATGCTAACATATTGAAAACTAAACGTCAACCTAAACTATCGTAATACTATAATAACTATAAAAATGTGCCTGTATAACGTATGCCATGACTTGTACTACCTATGTTTAACTATTTTACTGGATGTCGCTGTTGTGGCGCATACCGGCTATCTGTTTATTCTGTGCACACCCAAAATAAAAAATGTAATAAAAAAAAAAGTTATAGAGCTCTTCGTAGAATCCGTGAAATGCATCAGTTATTTTATCCGGGAGCTGCGAGATCGTTTGATCTCTAGCCTTGATTTTCGTGATTTGGCACATCCGGCGTCTCTTTTGAAGCGTACGGGCGAGGAGGCGGCCACACTTGTTTGAATACTCGTAAAAAAAGCGTTGGGATTTACGGATGGTGTACTGCAGCTTCCTGTGTAGGATATCCCGTAGGGACCTCCTGGCATCTAGGAGGGCTTTATAGTTGTCATCCGTTTGGGTGGTCTTGTGGTCGTTTTCCAATTTTGCGATCTGCACGGTCAGTTCCCGGATACGCTGTTTCTGTATCCTCTTTCTGTGCGTGCATATTTTGATAAGCAGTCCCCTAATATCGCACTTGTGTGTTTCCCAGACCGAAAGCGCTGGGATGTCCGGGGATTCATTTTCTTCGAAAAGGTTGGTTAGCGCCGCGCGGAGATCCGCGACTGTGGGTGTGTCGTTGAGGATGGATTCGTTCATTCGCCATTGGCTAACTGTCGGGCAGTATAGAGGAGATCGGATATGTACCGATACAGGCGAGTGGTCAGACCAACCCAGAGGATGTATGTCTGCCGAAAGGAGCATGGGTAGAAACTCTTGGGATAAAAACACATAGTCCAGTCTGCTGTATTGTTTGTGTACTGTGGAGTAGTATGTAAAATCTTTGACATACTTTGGTGGAGCGCTCTCCAAGCATCTACGAGGCCGGCGTCTCGCAGCCCGTCTTTGATGTTCCGCAGTCCATGGGGCAGAAACGAACTTGCTCCTCTAGATGTGTCAGATCTCAGTTCCAGGGCGACATTCAGGTCTCCAGCTGCTATCAGAAAGCCCTCTCGAAACCTCTCCAGCTTGCTCAGCAACCGCCTGAGAAATTTGTGTTGTTGCGAATTCAGGGCATAGATGCTAGCGAAGGTGTAAGTACAGTCGGCTATAGTGCCTTTGACGAAGAGGAAGCGTCCCATGGTGTCCGCCAGTGTCCCCGTACAAACGAACAGGACCGTGCGAGCCAGCAAGATCGCCACCCCAGCTCTTTTTGCTGTCGGGTGATTCGCAAAGTAGCCCAGCGGGTATCATGCCCTTGTCCCCCCGGAAATGGGTCTCTTGTAGGAACGCTATGGACACCCTCTCGTTCCATAGGGAGCGCAGGAGATGTGATCTCCGCTCCGGTACATTGAGGCCCCGGGCGTTATTCGACCAGACGTGGAGAGGCGCGGGGGTAAACCCAGTTTCCATGGTCCCGAAGTGGGGTGGAGGGGTATGGGAGAAGGGAGAGGAAGCAGGAAAGAGTAAAGAGTCCTATCCAGAACCCTACTGGGGTCACAGTGACTCAACCCAACTCGATCCAACCCCCTACCAATATGGGCGCGGTGTCTGTCACGGGGCACTAGCCCCAACGAGCTCCAGCACAGTGCCTAGTTTGAGTGTTCAGAGAGCAATGTGTGGCGCGTGTCTGGTACTGGTAGTATCGAGCTCAGACGAGCCCACAGCAGTCAAAACCTTCTAAGGGTGTTGAGCGGGTGTATGTGAGTTATTACCACTTGTCGTCTACCCCCCTGGCCGAGGGTGAGAACTCATATCGGGAGGCATAATGGTAGTCGGGCTCAGTCTGTCATCACGATAAACTTATGTGGCCACGTGTGGTCAGTTAGGGGGGCAGTTTACCTCTCTTGGGGTCTCATGCGTCTAGGGGATTACACCTGTCAATTCAGGGGATCAGGGAGGGGCTATGGTCTCCGCAATAATTGGTCCCTCCTGTTGCCATAATGTGGATATGGTCGGGACAGCACGCATGGGTGCGGATCCCCCGTAGGGTATAGAGTATGAGTCCTTCTGGGGCGTATGTGGCCTCCCTACCCAGGGTAGTTCCGTCTCCCGCTCTGGCTCGTGACCGTGTCCCCTGTCCCCCTCACATCTAATAGTCTGGAATGTATTTCAACCAAGCCCACTTAACACACTAGGGATAGCATCAACAGCTGTCTGTGGACACATACGGTCCCGGGGCCCTAGGTCCGCGTTCCTAACCCCCATTTCCCCCCCCCATTCAGTACCACTACCACGGAGCTTTTGTCCGTCTAGGTCATCATCACTGGCACATAATGCAAACAATTAAGCGATATGTTAGCGAGGTTACAGGATGATAGTATTGCAAGGTAATAAAGTTAACTTAAAGATTAAACATGAGCTTGGCAACTGTCTCCCAGACAACCAGGAGCACACGGTTTGCAGGGTTCGTTGGAGGGTTTCTCAAGTGGTCTAGTAGTTCCCAATAGATCCGCATTCTGAGCCGTAGTGTCCCCTAGGCCATGCCTGGTCCCCTTTCCCCACCTAAAGAACTGGCATAGACATCCACGTCCCAATGCAAGGTCCTGACCAGTACATCGGTATAAGTCCCCTTCTGCGGAGCGTCCTGCAGCGACCCAAAGTTACCAGGCGGCCTTTGACCACATGCGCGAGTGGAATGTTTGTAGCTGGGCCAAACTGCCAGTGGGAGCCATGTCGGATTCTCGGGCCAGTCAGCTAGGCAGGGCTCACCCCACCCCAAGCGTCGTAGGTGCTCTCCCCCTGTCCCCCCCTATCTGCCCGGTGATATGCGTCTGTCCCCAGTAAGATCATAGCACTCACCCGACCTCAACTGACCCGATCAACTGCGCTCTATTCTTCTAGGCCGTCCGGCCCTCCCCTCCTACGCGGCGTGGCCGATCCACCGGGAGCCGCTTCAGCACTCCGTAGCGGTAGTAGAGGATCTCTCCTTGAGGCTGTGGCTACGTCTAGGATCCAGTTGCGTATCCTCGTTGGTGCCAGGCTCGGGGTCCTCTGGAATCTCGGGATGTCTTCCGGCCAGCGGGCCGTGATCCAGGCGTTCCCGTGTTTCGCCTGGAGGCTAAAGGGGAAGCCCCAGCGATAGGGAATCCCCTTGTCTCTCAGGGCACTGGTGACCGGTCTCAGAGCTCGCCTCGCATCTAGGGTCAGACTAGATAGGTCTTGATATAGAATATAAATAGAAAGGTGCGCTGTACCTTTAAAAATTTAAAGTGCAAATGAGTGCATCAAAATAGTGCAAATAGGGAGTGTCTGTCCAATGTAATCACACTCAATATAACAACTGTGCAAAATTGCAAGTGAAAAGTGAAAAAATAAATAAAATAAAAAATAATAATAATAATAACTTACAATAAATAGTATTCGGTTATTCCAAATAGGAGATCCGTGGTCCGTGGTCCGGTGTTACGGCGCGGGGAGCCTGCTGCCGCCGTTCCCGATGGTAGGAGCTTCTTATTTCTCACCATCGCCTCCTGGTTCCGTGCTTAGATAGCGTTTTATTCGGCCAGGGGTGCAGAGCTCTCGCACCATGCTCGTCCAGGCCACGCCCCTTGAAGAGTTGTATGTTGATAGGCCACCTACGTTGTGGAGTAGGACCATTTGCTTTGAGTATACCCTTAAGTATGGTTTTGATGGGGTAGGATGTGAAGAATCCTTGGTTGTTGGGATGAGCTGAGAACATGTGGTGTTGGATGCCCACGAGGTATAATTTAATAGTGTTGTGTGACATTTTTAGTTTGATGTGGCGAAAAGTTGTATTATCGACCACTTGGTCAGGTGGTGATCTGTCATGAACCTCTGATATAACCAGTAAGCTCTGTCATAAGCAGTGTGCGTATTCTTTAACAGGGCAAATTTTGTCAATTTCCTGCTGTGACTTAGCAATTCTTCTAGTCCATGATTAATTCTTGTAGCTGGGGAGTGGTCGTGGCTATTGGTCAGGCTGTTGGTAGGGATCTCCTGAATGCCTAAAATTGAAGACGAGATAGCTGGTCAGCAGCTGTATTATAAATGCCTGGTACGTGGTAACATACCAGATAAAATTGGTGACAGGCTGCCAACCACGTCAGTCGTCTGATAAATTTCATAATGATCAGGGATGAAGACTGGCATTGCTTTCGCATGTGCCCTGAAACAATGTGAGCATACATGCAGCAGTCGGCAAGCACTATAGGCACAAGCCGCAACATTGAAATTGTTACATATTTGAGTCTTTCCTAAGTACACAATTGGGTGACCCAGTTTATCCCTGCCTTGTTTCTCAACCCTTGATGTGCTTGGGATGGCAGTGGTTGGGGTAGATTCCATTGAGACTGGGCAGAGGTTTGCCACATGCACGGTAGCAGCGCATATGGCACAAGCTGGGAACCTTAGCCCGGCAAAGTGTCTAAGGAACAGCTCTGTATCCATTTGGCTCCAGTCCATTCTGGCGTTGTACTGGGCCAGAGCTGTTGCCGCCTTTGTTGCAAATGAACGGTGGTAGTTGTAGAACGACGAGCCACCGTATTTGTTGCCCAGGTCCACCAGCTTGTGCATATACAGATCTAATTCCTCTATTCTCTCCGGGTATACTGAGCACAGCACGTCCCTGTAAACCGAAGGCGATTACAAAATCTGGGATGGATAATTTTTTACTCAGCCTTGGATCTCTGGCCTTAAGGACCACTGAGACGTCGCCATATGTGTATGAGCGGTTCTCTATGACATCTTGAGAGGCAATGAGAAGCGAGACTAGATTAATGTCTTTGCCCTCCATATGGGCTGGGTTAATGATTTAAGACCCTAAGATGGTGGACGTATTACTATTACCGGGTTGGGAATGGGAAGGGCCCGGAATATCGGTTGCGAGCGGCTCTGGAGAGACTGGAAGCTACAGGCTTCCAGTCTCTCAAGCCTATTGTTAATCTGTCCCGTGGATGATACTAAAGAGGCGATCATGGTATGCAGGTTGGCGTTGCTTGTGCCACTTGTGCCTTCCCTGCGTCTGAATTGTTAGTATTAGCTTGCATTAGCCTAAATAGTACTGTTTTGTGGGCAGTAGCTGGAAAGGGTATGCTGCGCCTGCGTAATTCGGCAGTGATTCGTGGGATGGTCCATGATCTAATTAAAGATGGGCTACCGGTGTCCCTTTTTTGTGTAGGGGTGGCGGTCCTGGTTGGAGTACTTGTAATTGAAATGTCATCTCCATCTTCTGGTACTTGGGACAGATAGAGATAGAGATATATAGGAATCGTGAGCTTTAGCCCGAGGGTGTATACAGTCATTTTAGCTAGTGCCGAAGAGGCGAAACATTTGTTAGACTGATGACAGGTGAGTCCCTACTAGTTGCCAAGTTGCTTGATCGGCTCTACCTATGGTTGGCGCAAGGGGGTAACCTGCTGGATGTGGGCTTACGAGGAATGATTCCTTAATCTGGGGAGGGGATGTGACGAGTGATGCCCTTGCTATGCAACATGCGAGGCATCTAGCTATGATTTGGCCCGTGGAGCATTATTATCTCTTTCGTGGAGGATGGGTTTTGGCCTCGCAGGACCTCTACCTCTAAGGCATAAAGTGCCTGGGAGAAATACCTAGGGCCATACCCACTTGTCTCTATGGATTGATTGCTTATACTAAACCCTTGCCTAAGGAAAAGGGAGCAACGTAGCTGTATGTATGCTTGGTTTCTTCTGCAGTAGTCCGAGATCCTGCTAAGGAGGGAGGCCTAAACCAGATGATGGATGACAGAATAGAAGGAATTGGGACATATGAGTTTGTAATGACTTTCAACTGCTGAAAATCACCCACAATCGTAGTGTTTGAATTCACTAGGAACAACCTACCTTTAGATGACGTATGAAATTGTTCTGGTATGTCACGTATGTACTGTAGGCTCTGACGAGCCAAGTCTCTCTAAGCTTGGAGTCTTTAGTCTGTAACACATGTCAGAATAAGTTATAGTAGTATCGTAAATGTCTGCTTGGTACCGTTTGTACCCAGCGTACATTTATATTCCTGTGCACTTGGTTGCAGTATTATGTCTGACTAACAAACGTATGATTGTTACATATAAGGCACATACCAATGGTAGGAAACACAATACTCTTGACTTTGTCTAGGTCTCTGAACCCATCTAGAGATCAAAAAATTACAAATACCTAGTTAACATATACCGCTTAATGTCCCCCCATGTAAGACTTGAGAACTAGTACCTGATACCTAATGCATGTACCAGTTATGAAGCAACACAATACTTCTTGAGTTGTGACTAGGTCTACAACACGAAAGCAGACCTGTAGATTAAATGACAAAATACTGGCATGAGTATACAACCGACTTCTGACCTGAAAAATTAATTCTTCATACTGTCTGAATATGCCAACAGCATGTTGAGAATTATGTGATATTAGGATATAGCAATGTAATGTCATGCATAGGATACAGTATTTATATTGTCAGAGGTTATGTGCATCAAAGGCCACCAGGTGGCCCTGTGCTGCACTTAACCTGGTAACCCGTTGTGAGATAGGTGGGGTTGTTAACAAATAAATATTAATACTGCCTATGAATTAGAATAATCAGACATAGAAACAGAGGTTAACCTGGGATGTGCTTATCTCAGCACCAATATGACATGTGGACATGGCAGGGATAATATGTGGGGAAAAAAAAACCAAACTTGGATAACCCCCTGCCAGTGTAAGTCTCACTCACTCTATGAGGCCTGCAATGGCTGAGATTGGTGAGCTTTGTGTGCCTATGTGGTTCGCCCCTCTGCCGTTGATAATGAGGCAGGCAGAGTTTGGGCTGTGAGTGATGTTAGCCGGCAGACAGACCGACGTCGGCTATGGAGGGAGCCTGCCCGATAGAACTCCGTCCCCGTGAGTGATTACTTGTCGGCTGATGCCTGCCGCCTGGGGAAACGTCGGTACAGTCGTGGTGAATCTCCACTTCGTGCCCATGTGTATTGGGAGTGGGAGCCCGCAGAAGACCGTTGTGAAACTTTTACTGACACAGACGGTGTACGGCTTGATTCCCGGTATGAATACAGACAGTGTACAATTGTACCCGTCTGTGGACTCACTGTTTTAGCGGGCAAATGCCGTATCGTGGTCGGTGCAATCAGTCTGATCTTAGGAGCTGTCGGACCGCTTGTAGTGAGGATGCTTACACGCTGGAGCCTGGAAGTAACTCCAGAAGTACGTCTAGAACCAATTAGGTAAGGTAGGAAAGAGGGCGAGTCCCTTTTAAAGGCACATAGCCCATCCCATAACTTCAGGCCCAGCCTTCCAATATGTGTGTGATTGTGTTTGAATTAAAAAAAAAAACAACAACTCATTAACATGCTAGTTTTATTTTTTTTCAGTTTCTCATCTGAGATTGTTTTCCATGTAAGAGTTATGATTTGGTCAGATGTTACAAGTGAGACATTTAGAATACCAGTGACATCATTGTTTCTCTAATATATGGCAATAAGAGAGAGACTAGATATTCAATCCTCTTGACCTAGATGTGCTGTGTGCTGACACAGAAAATATACACATTTGTAGAATTCATAGCACAGTAATATAAATAAATATAATGCTTTTCTTTAAATTCGTTTTTTTTTTCTTTTTTTTAACTAAAGCTTAGGTAGTATTTTATTCTGTGTGCACACTCTAATGTAATGTGCTGTGCACAGTTCTGATTTCCAAACATGCATTAGATGGTTTAATATCGTGTGATATCAATTAACACAATTGTTAATCATGTTTGTGAAGAGCTTTAAAATATTAAATGAAGACATTTTTAATTGCTGTTTCCTCTTCAAAGTTTTTTCACATCTTTCTTTTGTTTTCTGTTACTTTCCCAACAGGTATTGTTTTTCACTTCTGATTCCTATTTTTGTATTTTGTCTGGTTGTTTCCTAATCCCTATGTACTCTTAACCAGGAGACCAAGGGTGTCCTAAAGTAATTTTCTAGAAACTGATTGCTCAATTTTCCTTAATAAACATTAAGTGGCTAAAATCTGAGAATAAGCAAATAACTTTTCCTTCTTTAACAGACTGTACAGATGAAAGTAGATATGGAGGTGAAATGGCTAACCATAATTTTTAAAACCAGAGACATCATCAAATTCTGCATTCTGTTTAGCAAGACTCTAGAGTGCAGTACACATTGTATGAATTCATGTGACATTGTGAAATCAATCAAAGGGACATCAAGATATACACCCATGCATGCGTGTACCCAAAGAAGAAGGATATACAGTCAATGCAACGTTTATGTATACACACAAGGTACTTCATGGTCACCTATTAGTACAGAATCTCTGATGTTCGTTATTTTATTTTTTTTTTCACATCTCAACATATGTATTTTAGTGAAGCAAATTTTAGGGTCTGTGTTGTTTTCAAAGCAAAATGTAAGAGATGATTAATCTGTCCACACAGCAAAATATTGGCCTTCCGATCCCATTTGACCATGTTTTTTTTTTTTTTTTTATGCCATCTTGCATTTCCTTTTCCCTGTCCTGTCATTCTTATTTTCATTGTGTTTCCTCACCTTTTCCTATCTAATATCTATAAAATATCTGATATCTAAATTGGCAGTTACTAATGTATTTTCTGCAACATCTCTTGTTTTGTTTTTCATCATCCTACTTATATATGCCAACATGTTTTCACTTCTATGCAGACTCTTCCAGGGTTTTGCTGTTCTGTGCCCATTAATAAGCTTAAAGGACCACTATAGGCACCCAGACCACTTCAGCTTAATGAAGTAGTCTGGGTGCCAGGTCCATCTAGGATTAACCCTGCCTGCTGTAACTGAAACTGCTATGTTTACATTAGGATTAATCCAGCCTTTATTGGCGGTCTCATTGACACTTGGGGATTTTTTTGGCCTAGATTAGGTGTTTTTAATAAAACTTACAAAAACGGCACCAAAGTAGCTGTTTAGTAGATAGGGAGTGAGCTGTATTTTCATGTTTTACTGTATGTATTGGTCCCCAGCAGCACCCCATTTACAGGGACACTATAGTCACCAGTGCAACTACATGTATTCCTGACCCTATAGTGTTAACACGACCATCTAGCCCCCCTGGGCCCCTCATGCCTCCATAAATATAGTAATAATCTTACTGTATTCAAGCCAGAAGCTGTAAATCTGCATGCTGTTAGACTCAGGAAAAACAAGCAGTCTGCTGACATGTGATAGCCTGATCCAATCACAGTGTTTCCCCATAGGATTGGCTGAGACTGACAAGGAGGCAGATCAGGGGCAGAGCCAGCATGATTCAAACACAGCCCTGGCCAATCAGCATCTCTTCATAGAGATGAATTGAATCAATGAATCTCTATGAGTAAAGTTCAGTGTCTGCATGCAGTGGGAGGAGATAATGAATCACAGGATGCTCGTGCACAGCAGATCTGAGTGCATGGAGGCATGTTATGCCTCCATCAACTCAGAAGTCCCTCTGGTTCACTCTGAGTGACTGCAACTGGAGGTGTTCCTAGCTTTCAATGTAAACACTGTATTTCCTCAGAAAATACAGTGTTTACATGAGAGAGGCTGCAGGGAGCTATAGTTCTCACCTAAACAACCTCATTAAGCTGAAGTTGTTCAGGTGACTATAGTGTCCCTTTAAGCATGTTCTGGTGAGTGCAACTAACCTCCTATTTTTTCATATAAGTATAGAGAGCGACGCCATCATAAACTGTCACTTTTTTCAAAGAACTCAACTCCACTTTTCAGTTGGCAGACGGGGGAAGATAGACATACTAACCTGAGTTTCTCTCTCGTTGGCACCGTCATGTTCCTCCTTGGCTCCATGTTGAGCTCCTAGTGGCTTCATCTGACAGGTGCCTGCATCCATGATGTACTTTTGTAAACACACAGAAGTACAAAATGTAGGACTGCAGACCCCTTTATATATACCGTGTACCCCTAAAATAAGACCTGGTCTTATATAAATGTTTCCCCCTAAAAACACACTAGGGCTTATTTTCAGAGGCTGTGTTATTTTGGGGAAAAACTATTTCAAGCATGCGCTAGAAAGCAGGTCTATGTTCGGGGGAATTACCCCGAAAAAAGAACAGTTCGATAGTGCATGGAATCCCGCAAATCTATTTTTGGTAGAACATCTCCGAACATAGATTAGTTTACTTGCGAATGGAATCATGCGAATCTGTGCTCGGAAAAACTTACCCGAACATAGATTAGCAAACTAGCGACTGGGGCTTATTTTCAGGGTAGGGCTTATATTACGAGCATCCCCTAAAATTAAGCTAGGGCTTATTTTCGGGGGGTGTCTTATTTTCAGGGAAACAATCTTTTTGCACTTTAAATTAAATGCCTGTTCTATTTAGCCAATAATAGTAATTGAAGAGTGGCTAAAGCTGTAAAAATGAGCACATCACATTAGGCAAAGTAGTTCCTACCTTTTCTTATGTATATCTTTTAGGTGTGTTGTAGTATTTATGAGGATTTTTTAAAATTTATTTTTATAAAGATTCTATCATTATGTTGTTTTTATAAAATAAAAAAAAATAAAAAACTTGAAAGTGGCAGTGCCACTTTAATGGTAAACTTGCCGTAAGTTCCTGCCAAACTACTCTCTCAAAGAACACAGCCTGAAGAAGTAATAGGCACAGTAGGAAAGCGTCTATACCACTGTGTGCAAGTTATTGTGCGGGTCATGCAGACCTTCCGATGTGTCGTTGAAATCCTCTGGTGTGTCTGAAAGTGCTTAGGGAAAACATTGTTTATTTTGTATAATGGCATATAACACAGGTATACTAAAAGGGCCCAATGATGCTTTTGAGTAGCTAGTCTACTAGCTCACGCAGTTTAGTAACTGCATTAATGCCCAGTAGTGTCATGTAAATTTGGTGGTGGAGATATTAAACTCGAGAATCTTACAGGGAGCTTATTTGGTTGAATAACCTGAGGCAAATTGCTAACAAGCCCTGTGACTTCTCTTTTTGCAGCACAGGGCCCATTCAGATGAGTCATTTGTATCCAGGATGGAGTTTCTTCTGGGGGTTGTGTTTTGATTCTGTTTTTTGGCGTGAACAGAGGAACGGGGAGCACAGTCAAATAAGGCAGATGGTAATTTCGCATTTCCCCCCCAAATCTGCCTATTGTGATGGTTTGAAGAGAAGATCGTTGTATTATGAAAATGGTTTGCTCTTTCTTTTCATATCCTTGTTGGAGCACAGAGTCACTTTCAGATAATGTCACCCTGCCAAGAAACAACAACAAAAAACACATTACATTTCCCATTGTCACCTGAGCCCTGTACTTTGTTCATATTTCTTACTTGATGTTGCTATGTCTCAATCTGATATTTAAATGTTTTAATACTGATTAGACATGTGCCGAATGCATTACCTTTTCATTTTGTTTAATTTGTTTAATAGACTCTGTGCTGCAGGGGAATTAAACCCCACAGCATGGAGAAAATAACACTGTGCATGCGCAAAAAAAACCCAAAAACAAGGAGGGTGCCGGCAGCGCTACTAGCTCCCTCCTTGTAATAATATTAATTGCTACCCCCCCCCATTAAAACCTATGGGGGTCACTATGACCCCCATATTAATAAAAAGGAGGTTAAATCCTCCCTCATGCCCCCACTCTAGTAGGGGCATGTCGCCTAAACAAATATAAAAGTACTAGTGATGCTGCCCAGTCGCTAGTGCAATAAGGGGGGGACCTGGCACGGTTGGGAAACAGAATATAACTAAAATGGGGGGGCACAGTGCCCCCCGTGACCCGCAGGTGGGGGCTATTAATATTAAGGTGGGGACCCTAATTAATTAAAGGGGGATCTAATGCCCCCCCTGGTCCCTACCCATGAGTGGCGGATGGGGACCCTAAATAAATAAATAATGGGGGGAACCTAATGTCCCCACCCATGACTGGCAGGTAGGGACCACAAATAATAAAGTGCCTAGGGGTCCCCAAGCCTAGTCACTCCCCCCCAATAAAAATACCCTACCTACCCCCTCACCCTAATTATAGCGAGGGAGGTGCCAATAAACTAACCATGTAAAATACAATTTCATACTTACCATTAGGTGTCTTCTTTCTTCCTTTCTTTTCTTTCTTTCTTCAGCCCCAAAAAAGACCAAATAAAAATTAATAATACCCGTCGCAACTGTTAAAGTAAAATAAGACCTGGAAAATCCAGACTCTAAAAAAATAATCCTTCTTCACCCAGCGAGGGCACGGCGCAGAGTGAGCTCCGCAGGGCAGGAAATGGCTTATAAAGCCTTCCCATGCCCTGCAATTAGGCTCAGAGCACTCTGATTGGTGGGTGTAAGCCAACCAATCAGATTACTCTGACAGGTAAAGAAGACACTGACAGGTAAGTTTCTGCATTTACCTGTCACAGCACTCTGATTGGTTGGATTGAAATCCAACCAATCAGAGTGCATTTTACACGGCGTGGGAAAGTTCTTTTGAATTTTCCAATGCTGTGTAATTTGACTCATAACCCTCTGATTGGTTGCTTTAAAAAAAGAATGGGTAGGTGCCAGGGGGGACATTAGGTCCCCTTTTAATTAATTAGGGTCCCCACCCGCTGCTCATGGGTGGGGACCTGTGGGGGACATTAGGTCCCCCCATTATTTATTTAATCAGGGTCCCCACCTGCCTGTCATGGGTGGGGACCTGGGGGGGACATTAGGTCCCCCCCATTATTTATTTATTTATTTAGGGTTACAACCCACTGCTCATGGGCAGGGACCATGGGGGATATTGGGTCCCTCCTTTAATTAATTAGGATCCCCACCCGCTGCTCATGGGTGGGGACCTGGGGGGGACATATGTCCCCCCAATTATTTATTTAATTAGGGTCCCCACCCGCCTGTCATTAGGTGCCCCCCATTATTTATTTATTTAGGGTCCCCACCCACCGCTCATGGGTGGGGACCTGGGGGGGACATTAGGTCCCCCCATTATTTATTTAGGGTCCCCACCCACCACTCATGGGTGGGGACATTAGGTCCCCCCATTATTTATTTAGGGTCCCCACCCGCCGCTCAGGGGTGGGGACCAGCGGGGACATTAGTTTATATTAATAGCCCCCACAAGTAACCCGCAGGCACGGGGGGGGATTATGTCCCCTCTATTTTAGTTATTTGTCCCCTCCATTGGGGAATGGGGGGGACCTGTGCTGCGGGTAGGGGCATGCGGGAGTATTTAACCTCCCTTTCATCAATATGGGGGTCATAGCCACTGGCTGCTCACTGTCATTTAAAACTGGATATAAATGTATCTTGTATAGAAGTGTAAAGAGCATGGTAAGAGTACATGTAAAAAGTAGCTATTTAGATCAAAATAGCTACTGTTTCATATTGCAACATTGTTATAGTTTTTGCTATAAATTTTGGTTACACGTACTCTTACCGTAGCTCTCTTTCACTTCTATATAAGATACTCATAAGATACTCATTTTTATATACAGTTTTAAATGACAGCAAGCAGCCACTGGCTGCTCGCTGTTTAGGCGACATGCCTCTACTACACGAGGGGACCTGGCACAGGCAGGGGATTTAACCTCCCTTTTCTTCATAGTGACGCCCATACTGATTTATATTTAGTTATAAATGACAGTTTAGGTGACATGCCACTGCTGGAGGATTTGATCATAGTGACACTCATAGGTTTTAATGCAGGGAGGGGGCAGAAATGGTTTCACAAGGAGGGAGCTGGCAGCGCTGCCGGCTCTCTCCTTGTTTTTTAGGGGGAGCACGGGCAGTGCTGTTTTCGTCCTAATGGACGAAAACTAATTCTTTTTTTAACGAGTTTCGTTCAAAAACGAATGGTTTGCAGACAAAATTCGGGAATGCCGAATGAAATTCTTATTTAGTACGAAATCATTCATACGAAACGAATATTTCACTGGTGCACATGTCTAATACTGATATGCAATAGAACTTGCATACAGATCTTATGCATTATTTTCTAAATAGAAACAAAAACAAAGAATATAACGGACAAAGCTTAGAGAAACTCAGTAGCTTTCCCAGCTTGCCCTTCGATAAATTCCCACTCATGTTAAAAAAAAAAAGTTTTTGCTCACTTGTGCCATTACAGATAGAACATATTCCGAAGCATATCAGACTGATCCCACCCATAAGGGCAATCCAGAACCGAAATGCCGGCAAGTTCATTCTGCACAAAAGACACAGCAACCCCTGACGATCGTTTCGGCCTTCTTTGGGCCTCGTCATTGAGGTGTAGCTGATAACTCTGTAGGCACAGTGAGCATGGGGTCCACATCTGGTTTACCCTTTTAACTTGGGGAGAGACCAATTCCCGCTCAGCTCAGAGAGAACCTGTCGGTATTTCGCTTCTGGACTGCCCTAATGGTTGGTTTTACTGTGATATACCCTGGAACTGGTTCTCTCTCTAATGGCACAAGTGAGAAAAAAATACTTTGAGACCTAAGTGGGGATTTACCAATGGGCAAGCTAGTTTTCCTCGAAGCTTTTGTCCGTTCTCAGAGTTCTCACATTCTCTGTTTTTGTTGCAATGCATTATTTTGGCTCTCCCCAAGTTCAAATGGGTAATCCAAAAGTGGGCCCTGTGCTCACTGTGCCTAGAGGGATATCCGCTACACCGTAGCGGAACGTCCATGGTCGCAGCTGCGGCCGGGCCTGTTACTCCAGGGGTCTGGCCGCCTTGTGCACCCCTGTGACCGTGGTGCCGAACTGGTTAGGTGTTGCGGCTCCAGCCCATGTAGTAGAGCCACTGGGACCATGTGTTCCCAGCCTGCGCGGGAGGAAGAGAAGGAGAGGAGGGAGTCAGAGTGTGAACTCTGACTCCCATCAGCCTGAGCCACTGGACCCAAGAGAAGTCACCCTCCTGCATCTAAAAGGTAGGAAACAGGATGGTGACTAAATCATTGTGCATGTGTGACTGTTTGTGTGCATGTGTGTGTGTGTGAGTGTCTGTATGTATGTGTGTGTGTCTCTGTATGTGTATGTGTCTCTGTGTCTCTGTGTGTGTGTCTGTAAGAATGCGTGTGTGTGTCTCTGAATGTATGTGTGTCTCTATGTGTGTATGTGTCTGTATTTATGTGTGTGTCTGTTTTATGTGTTTGTCTCTCTGTGTGTGTGTGTGTGTGTGTGTGTGTGTGCCCCTGTATTTATGTGTGTCTGTTTATGTATGTGTGTGTGTCTCTGTATTTATATGTGTGTCTGTGTGTGTTTGTGTCACTGTAAGTGTGTATGTGTGTCTGTATGTGTGTCACTGTTTGTATCTGTAAAAGTGTCATTCTGTGTATTTTTTTTTTTTTTTTTTTTTTTAAATTCTTTATTTTGACGTGCATGAGGGTAACAAGCATTCTCGCTATGCCACAACAGCACTTGCGAGTGAAAGGTAAACAATGAAGTTAACAATATAGGCACATTGATATGTCAGTGCACATTTTTTTGTTTTTATAGAAAGACATAGGAGTAAGTTAGTTTATCATAACGAGTATATTGAGAAAAATTCTATAGGTCAGCATCACATCAGCCTGTTCTCATTTTTCGCTACATTCCGACCTCGGCTTGATAGGTCGCATACTTTGAACATTATACCCGCTCCGTCAACTATGTGTATCATCTGGGTGATTAAAGTAGGACTAACATTGTCCCCAAGAAACTACCTGATATGGCATACATTCTGTCTAGCAATGTACAGTTAGTCACGTATAGGGTACGGCTAAACAGTAGACAGGTCTAAGAAACAAACATAACTAGAACATTGATATCCAGCTGCATAAACCTATTACTGTCCTGCAATTAGTCTAGCTTATGGGAGGCTATATTGGCTGTGGCTTTGAGGAGCCAACATGAACTATGTACATTTTAGCTGATATTTAACTTATTAAAGAGGAGTGTCACATGAACCCCAAACCATGGGTTAGCAAAAAAAAACAAAAACAAAAAACAAACAAAAATAAAGTACTTAGTGGGTGATGCCCCTTTGGAGCCTGGGTAGTCCTGCTTCGCCTCATGTTGTGACCACCGCATTGGTATCCAAGCGAGCCCTCTGAGGGACAAACGGGGCAACCCTAGAGGGGTCCCAAATGTGCGCGGTGGCGGTATAGCTCGAGCCAGATTGGGCTAGCGCATCTCGTGGGAGGCCGATGGTTTCCAGCATGGCCGCTGCTTCCTTAATGTCTCTGACCGCGTGCACGGAGTCTCCTTTCAGGATGTGGAGTAGCCGCTGTGGTCTCCAGCGATATGGGATAGCATGGGTGCGCAGCAGTGAGGTAAGTGGCTGGAGAGTCTTCCTCCATTTCAGAGTGTCCCCAGATAAATCTGAATAAAACGTGAGCGCCATGTTTTCAAAGGAGAGTGGCGAATTCCCTTTAGTTGCTGCCTGTACCGCTGCTTTCTCCCTGCCGTTGCTGAATCTGACCACCAGATCCCTGGATGCGGTCTCGGGGGCTTTTTTAGGCTTTGGTATGCGAAATATCCCGTCAGTCATAACGCTTTTTGCCTGCTTGGGCGTAAGTAGCGACCCCAGCAGCCTTCTCACCAGGTGCGGGAGTTCTGCGTCTGGGATAGCCTCTGGGACCCCACGTATCTTGAGGTTGTTTCGGCGCCTGCCGTCTTCCATCACAGCCAATCGTTGTTCCAAAGTGGCTTGTTGTGCCTGGAGAGTCTGGACTGCACCAGAGAGAGAGGTGATTGTCTGGGTATGTTCAGCTGCTGTCGTCTCCACCGTCCCCAAGCGGCCTACCAGGCCCGTTAGGTCTGCTCTGAGTGAGGCCATGTCGGCTTGCAGGGTGAGCTGGAGGCTGTGTAGTAGCTCCTTCAGGGTGGCATTTGTCACCGGAGCTGAATCAGTGATCTTTGGAGCTGTCTGGGGCCGCGGTGGGAGAGGGGCCACGGCGGATCCCATCCCCAGTAGTGAGTCCTCTGAGGAGTCTGAGTACTCATCCATCTCGGCAGCCATCTTGGGCCTGCCTGGACCGTGGGCCTGCCGGAGTAGATCTCCTATATTCATGCCCGCTTTGGGCTTATCGGGCTTTTGCTTCTTCAGCTTGCGGCCCATGACCACTGTTAGCACCCGTGGTCCGTTTTGCCAGCGGAGGTAAGGGGTTAGATATTGCTAAAATGCGGCGGTAATTGTCGGAGCTCATCCGACATGCGTCCGGCTCGATCAGTAGCTTGGCTCCGCCCCCCCTCATTCTGTGTATTTTAATGTTTGTCCTTAAGTGTTTGTGTATATGTCTGTATGTGTGTCTGTGTATCCGGATGTGTGTGAGTATGTGTCCATATATCTGCATGTGTGTCTGTGTGTATATATATATATATATATATATATGTATCTGTGTGTTAGTTTGTGTGTCTGCATTTGCGTGTGTGTATGTGTGTCCGTGTATGTATCTGTATGTGTTATATGGTGTGTATCTGCATGTATGTCAGTGTGTGTTAATATGAATGAGACACATAGAGGGGCGTGAGTGTGACACATGGATGGGCTGGGGGAGGGGAGAAATAACGTATTGGGGGGGCCAAGGGCAATTTTCGCACCAGGGCCCCATGGTTTCTAGCTACGCCTCTGCAGCTACACCTTGCTGATGAGGCCTGAAGAAGGCTGAAAAGATTGTCTGGGATTTGCTGTATCTCTAGCGCAGAGAGAATTTGCCAGCATTTTGGTTCTGGGCTGCCCTTTAGGGTGAGTTTAGTCTGATGTGTCCTGGAACTGGTCCTCTCTGTAATGGCACAAGTTAGCAAAAACTATTTTGAGACCTTGTAAAGTGAATGATGGAACCAGCGCTTATAAATGTATAGGAAAATGAGAATGAAAAATAAATATATCTTGTATTAATAGCTGCTAAACATTCAAATATCCCTTTCAATATAACATGTACAGAACCAATTAAGAATGTAGCGCTTATGTACAAGAAAATAAATCACCTTTTCAAACTTTTAGGAGCAGAGTTTCAGCAGGAAAATATCTATAAGAAATAATCACATAATCACAAATAATCACATATAAGTGTGATCTATACTATATGTGATTATTCCTTATAGATATTTTCCTGCTGAAACTCTGCTCCTAAAAGTTTTAAAAGGTGATTTATTTTCTTATACATAAGCGCTACATTCTTAATTGGTTTTGTACATATTTTGAGACCTGAGCGGGGATTTAATGAAGGGAAAGCTACTGAGTTCCTCTAAACTTTTGTTCATTCTCAGAGTTTTCATATTCTTTGGTTTTGTTACAATTATTTTCTAAATATCAACTTTTATTGCACTAAACTATACATACATGTCAACAGCATCTGTAATTATCCAGCCAATTAGACAATTAATATTCATTATAGCTGCACCATCCCTTCTCAGAAAATATAAATGTCTTCATAGCAGAAGGCAAATGTTAAGTAACCCGCTGTTTACGTTATTACTAATATTGCATCAGTTGCCTAATCTAAATATAACATGCTGAAAACATCAACTACAGAGAAGCTTGGTGCTAAGGCTACATCAGGACAGAAAATGTCAAACAATTTAAATGCTATGATATTACTGCAGTGGTTGAGCCTTTCTGCTCGGCACTCAAGATAGCTGATGAAAACAAGGTCATATTGTGTAGGTCACCACTCTACTAATTCCTTTTGACATTCCAACTATTTTTGAAACTATAGACCATCTGCTTTATCTTCATACCTTTCAGAACCATGGCACTGTTATTTTCGGATTTTAATCTTGAAGGAAAAAAGGGGTAACAATAATCCAATGTCTTTAATTAATTTTATAGATACTGCATTATAACAAAAATGCAGAAGTAAAATAAATAAATATATAGTTAAATATACTTGAAAACAAAAGAAATCTCAATGAATCCTTTCTGGTCACACATTTTTATAAATAAAAAAATGTTTATCCTCCAAGAGAATACTGCACAGCTTCAGGCAGACCTCACCAGGAAGAGGCTCCTTCTGTTGGATCTGGTCTGTTCCCATAAACACCTGTACATCGAGGTTTATCCTCTACCCTTAACATGAGAAGTGTGGAATACTCCTTTTACAATGTCCATTTTTTTTATTTAATGGTGCAACCACTAATCCGGTGTTCTATCCTATCGAATTCCCCTACCCTCGTCACTTCCGGTAAGGGGAATCAGCTGGATCCTGTGCTGCACATGCGTGCTAGCACTCCTGCTACTCCTCCACAGCAAGGTCCTGGAAGGTAAGTAAAACTAGTTTTACACTTTCATTATAGTTGGTGCATTCACTAAGCTTAGGCACACGGGACATTTAGGGTTAAGTGAGGGTTCAAATTAGTGTTATGTAAGTGCTTCTAACCTCTCTCACACTCTATTCTTACCCTAACCCTTGGAGTAAGGGTTAAAATAATGTGTGAGAAATCACAATTTATAGATGTTTCCCTAATGTGAAATATCTCTAAATATGAACAAGTCCCTAATCCTAACCCTAATTTGAACCCTAACATTAACCCTAAATGTCCCGTGTGCCTAAGCTTAGTGAATGCACTAACTATAATGAAAGTTTAAAATAGTTTTACTTACCTTCCAGGACCTGGCTGTGGAGGAGTAGCAGGAGTGCTAGCACGCATGTGCAACACATGATCCAGCTGATTCCCCTCACCGGAAGTGACGAGGGTAGGGGATTTTCACGGGTAGGGAAATTTGATATAACACCGGCTGCAGAAATATGTAATTTTGGCTTTTTTTATTTATTTTATTTTATATTTTTAACTTTACTCTATATTTCACTCCTACTTTTAGTCAATCAGTAAGTCCTGCCACCATCCTCCTAAAACTAGAATATTTGTAACTTAAAGAAACTCCAACAATAAAAAACAATATTCATTTTTAACGTTTTGAATGTTCATTAATCCCCCTAAATGCCAGATCCCTTCCCTGAACCTATCAATACATTTTGCTTATCTTTTTCTCCAGTCTCCCTTCCTCTCTGAACAAAAAAAGCATATGTGCAGCAATTTCCACATGTGCCTATTGTTGCAATGCACACATCTCTGGTGTGAACTGAGTCGGTCCAGTCATTGCTGCAGGTTAGGAGCAAGCATCTTCCCTGATGTCATGAGTATCCCCGTGACCTTTTTCCGCACACCGGTTAGGATGCCCTCCTCCAATGTGGCACGGCAGGTGGGCTGAGTCATGGTGGAACACGCCTTCTATAAACGCACCCTGGAGCACGCACCATTTAAAATAGACTGGGCTGTACCAGTGTAGGAAGTGTATCTGAGACGCAGGGATGACGTGGAGCAGGCATGCCTCTTCTTCATTATTTAACAGCCAGTCTCTCCGACCTCTTCGCTCACTTGAACTGTGTTCACATCCGTGTTGTTATCCTGCTTTATTATCTCCTGTAGTTTGACCCATTTTGATTAACAATTCCCGAACTTGGGCCGCCTGTCCTGTCCTTTGCCTTTCCAGACCACATCTTTGCTTGATCCCTATCTGTACCTCGCTATTAGTGTTCTGTCCCAGCTGCATTTTCGGGCTCCTTCCACGAAACCTTATGTGACGAAATGCCTTTTGTCACTGGGTTTATTGGTGACAAGCTGCCCTTTACCCCCGGCTGTTGGAGGAGCCTGATTGCCAGCCTCTTACCTGTTGACTATGGTCCCTGGGAGATTTGGCCTTTCAGGTGCAACATTTGGGCATATTGGATTTATATGGTGCTGCTGCTGGCCCCTTAAAAACCATCCGTGGACATATTATGACTTTTAGGAACAATGGCCCTTTAAGACTGTGTAGCAGATTGCATTCAGGCTGTCTTCAATATTATGTATGCTATTATGTGTTAGGTAAATTGTAAATGTGTAGGTTCTATGTGGTAAATGTAACAGTATGTATTTTTACGTCTTTTATTGTCCTTTGTCTGCCATGTGGCTAATGGAGTTTTGCCTCTGTCCTTGGAGATAATTGGATTACTTCCCAATTATCTCCAGGATAGAGACTCTGTGGAACTTGTTTTGGGAAGAAAAGCCATGCTTCATTTGGTAACAAAGGACTTTCCCTTAACTTTTAAACCACTGGTCGGATTCGTGTCATTTTTTAATATGTGGTTCCCCTGAATGGATTGATTGTGAATATGTAATTTTTATGAAGATTGGATGTACGGTTTTAAAGTTATAGCACATGTATAAAAACTGTAGTTTTCCTGGCTGTAATAATTATGTTAACTGGTTATCTGAGGGGAGGGAGCCTGTGGGTTGCAACCGTTATGCTATTGGCTATTTTACCCCTCCCCTGTGGGCGGTCTTATATGTGTAAGATGGAAATAAAAGCAGACTGGGTGTGTTAGCACCTCAGATCATCTTGTACCTTCATGAAGTTTCGGCTCATGTTTGGGGGATTGGAGAACTACACTCTGGGGATTGCTATAATCACTATACTCCCCAGGGTATAATCGCTGAGCTCTGCTAAGAGCTTGTTCCTGCTCTCTGGAATTCGGAGAGAGGTCCACCTACTGGAAGCTGGACCCTGTTCTTGGGTCCAGAGTGGGTGGAGTAGGCGAGACCCAAACCAAGCTGCGGCGGTTCGTGGGGTCTGCAGTGGTTATGGTGTCAGGCAGAGTGCTTG
This sequence comes from Pelobates fuscus, assembly GCF_036172605.1. Classification (NCBI taxonomy): domain Eukaryota; kingdom Metazoa; phylum Chordata; class Amphibia; order Anura; family Pelobatidae; genus Pelobates; species Pelobates fuscus. The sequence continues at coordinate 222,635,300 of NC_086320.1, read as the reverse complement.
GAGACCTCGGAAAGCACTAGGAGCATCCGTCAGCGGAGGGTACCCGGTCGGGGTGCCAGCGGTTCCGTTACACCTTATACCTGTCTTATTACGTGATATATACGGATTGCATTTATTGGTACATACTTTTTTTTACTTTATGTTTTGATTTGGTTTGAGAATTATATTCCTACTGTTTAATACAAAAACACATTTATATTGCCTCTAAAGTAGTAGTGGTCTGATAATAAATAGTAAATAAAAAAAAAACACCTATCAAAGGTGAATTCAGTAATTCTTTATCCAGTATATATATAGCTTACAGCATGATATATTTATCAAATAACTATATTATATTTTATGACATTAAATGACCGTTTACTAAGGAGATCCCATAAAAAAAAAGTATAAACTCATACACAAAGGTGAGTGATGACACCACCTGTGTAATCATATACTGTGTCCATGCAGAAAGCTGTGTTTTCAAAACATATAACATTGCATTTGGAGTCTTTACTAAATATATATTATGAGTTGAAGGCAAAACTTCAGTGAATCATAGTAGCTAAGATGCTATGTACTGAATTACAAACTCAACTGTAAATAAATTGAATTAATTCCTAAATGGAAGCGCATGCTACAACATACAATCTAAACTTTTATGTGCAGAGTATAAGAAATTCTATTGACAAGGTTAAGTACAGTTCTGTTGTGTACCTTTCCTCTGGTCTGATATCCATAGTGAGGTCGTCCCAGAACAAACTGCAGGATTCCCTTTTGGATACATCTTCTTCTTTTACATTACAGCTGAGGACAGTAAAGTTGACAGTTGACTTGACTTCCAGGTCCATGGCCAATTGTGAAATCAGCAGCTCTTGAAAAGCATATATATTACACTAGATGGAGAAATGTACAATTTGCGCTATCACTTATGAATTGACAAACAATTTCTCATGGCAGTTTAGATTACATCTACTTAAATAACATGGCACATCTATTTCTGTTCTCCTGGGTCACATTTTATGCGTGATCATGATGACTGAAATGTCTGGCCAAGTTCAGTGTCGTACAGTGTTACGTATTCATATTCCTAATTGACTGAACATAGTCACCTTGTCCTTATTTTTAGAACATTTATAATATTACTTATTAGGTGAATTCACTATTGGGATACAGTTGCTGATAACATTCCAATTCCTAGAGGAAATGTAGGAGTATTATTTGATTACTTGCACAAAAAACTAGATCAATGTTTAAGAGCACTCCAAGTGGTCACACTCACCTACATAGCTCCATATATTTATTTAAAACAGACCTTATCATAAAGTTTTTGTTATATACAATATTTATATAAAAAAGGGATTAATTCAAGGGTAGACCGTTTTTTTTCTAGGCCAAGTTCTCCATAAAGCCCGATCTTTCTTCACTGCTGTCATTCCCCCTCGCTGCAGGCAGAGGCTTGTTCCAGAAGAATTTGCTGAGAAAAGGCCTTGGGTGGCACAGAATGGAAGAATTTTCTGCCGTTGGTCATCTGTCACCAGCATAAACGTGCTGATGAACGATGCCTAATATGCACAGATTTAACATTAGCCAGCACCAGGCTTGTCCCAGACTGGCTAATGATACTGCTGGAGGTGGAGTTACACTTCTGGCAGAAAACACTCTATATGCACAGTGTTTCCAACTAAAACGCTGCACACACAAGCTCCAAGCACTATGTCCACTTCAAATCAGTGGTCATAGTGCATGGAGTAACCTTTTAAATGAGTGTGAGCAAGGACTATAAATTGTGTGAAAATTGCCTTTTTTTTACAGTCAATTTAGTGGAACAAAATACACCATCACCTTGTTTATGGTGTGTTGCTAGTAAATTGTCCTTGTAAAGCCACCTAAAATTAATCTTCTACCACAAAGGGCAATGGTAAAATTCTGTTTTATAATATAAAATGATGTTAAAGGTTATTATATTGGAAAATAACGCCACCATGGCGTTTTTGTCTACATTAGCTATGTTGAATGGCTTATGAATATCTCTAGATTCCCAGGATTATTTTCCTCGAATCTTTTCTTTATCTACATCTTAAATTAACGTAGGTTTGCCACCTTTCTTGGGGAAACAACACCAGACACATGTACTGTGCTTCTCAGCTCCATAATCATAGCGGAAGAGGCGGGGTAATAACTTTATTCACACTATTGACATTAACTCTATCGAGAGCACCCCAGCACAACAAACCCACTTGCTCTCACATGTGATATTTTGTAACATACAGTGCTTTGCAAAAGTATTTACCCCTTGACTTTTTACCTTTTTTGCTACATTACAGTCTTCAGTTCAATGTTTTTTTAATCTGAATTTTATGTGATGGAACAGAAAACAATAGTCTAAGTTGGTGAAGTGAAATGAGAAAAATATATACCTAAAACTATTTTTTAGAAATAGAAAACATAAAATTGGCATGTGCGTATGCATTCACCCCCTTTGCTATGAAGCCCATAAAAAGCTCTGGTGCAACCAGTTACCTTCAGAAGTCACAGAATTAGTGAAATTAGTGAAATGTCCACCTGTGTGCAATCTAAGTATCACATGATCTGTCATTACCTATATACACCTTTTTTGAAAGGCCCCAGAGGCTGCAACACCTAAGCAAGAGGCACCACTAACCAAACACTGCCACAAAGACCAAGGAACTCTCCAAACAAGTAAAGGACAATGTTGTTGAGAAGTACAAGTCAGGGTTAGGTTATAAAAAATATCCAAATCGTTGATGATCCCCAGGAGCACCATCAAATCTATCATAACCAAATGGAAAGAACACGACACAACAGCAAACCTGCCAAGAGACGGCCGCCCACCAAAACTCACGGACAGGGCAAGGAGGGCATTAGTCAGAGAGGCAGCACTGACACCTAAGGTAACCCTGGAGGAAGTGCAGAGTTCCACAGAAGAGACTGGAGTATCTGTACATAGGACGACAATAAGCCTTACACTCCATAGAGTTGGGCTTTATGGCAGAGTGGCCAGAAGAAAGACATTACTTTCAGCTAAAAAATAAATGACACGTTTTGAGTTTGCAAAAAGGCATGTGGGAGACTCCCAAAATGTATGGAGGAAGGTGCTCTGGTCTGATGAGACTAAAATTTAACTTTTCGTCCATCAAAGAAAACGCTATGTCTGGGGCAAATCCAACACATCACATCACGCAAAGAACACCATCCCCACAGTGAAATATGGTGGTGGCAGCATCATGCTGTGGGAATGTTTTTCAGCAGCCAGGACTGGGAAACTAGTCAGAGTTGAGGGAAAGATGGATGGTGCTAAATACAGGGATATTCTTGAGCAAAACCTGTACCACTCTGTGCAGGATTTGAGGCTAGGATGGTGGTTCACCTTCCAGCAGGACAATGACCCAAAATGTGGTGGAATCTCGGTAAAAAATAAATTTAGTAGGCCGAGATTACCACGTGGCATGTGTACGTGCATATGCTGACGTATCGATCAGTTGGTTGCACGAGGCAAGATACGATCAGTAGTGTACGGAGCATGTGCAAGAATACAGGATGTAGTATTCCCCTCCTCCATTGTGCTGGACAAGCCATGCGGTCAAGCAGGAAGTTAATTCTTATTTGTATTGATTGGTCAAGAGAATGTGCGGGTGGAGCTTAATATGGGAGGAGTTATGTGCCTATATAAGGAGCCTGCACTATTGTCCGGGGCTCAGAACTTGTTGTAATTTGGTGACGCTAGTCCCTCTGAGTCCCGATCGGTGATCCAATAAAGAATCTCTTCCTTCCTGAAGAAACCTGTGTCCATCTCTCTGTGCTTCGCTTCCGTCAGTTTCTCCGGTATCATTTGGTGCATTGGCCGGGAAGCTCATCGTTCAACGGTAGCTGAGAGGCAGAGGCGTGAGACGGTCTATCTTTGCCCACGTTCTCTACGGCTGCACCCCTGAACTTCTGCGTGGACCTCCCTTCGTCTCGGCGCCACTGGTCTGTTGTCCAGGAGATCATCGGCCTCTACGTAAGAAGTGCTGGGGTGTCCCCATCGATGAGTGTGAACTCAGGTTCAGGAACGAGGAGGTAAGACAACTGCTGTTTTAGACGGCAGACCCACTAGGGGTATACCGATTGTGCGGTAGGCCCATAAGGGGTTATTTGTGTATGGAATCTGCCCCCTCTGTCGGAGGGAAGGAGCGAAGGCGCACCGCTCAATCGAACGCTCTTTAGTCAGACCGTTTGATTTGGTTAGTCAGGCGGGGTCCTGTGTAAATAGCCCTAGCCGGACACCGGTGTCTTGTCTAGACTAGCGTTCTAGGGTGTATATTACGTTCGCTAGGTCGGAGGGACCGGGAGACTAAGCGGCGCCTGTGTAAATTCGGTTCGCTAGCTCTCAACCTATCTTGGCTAAGTGGGAAGGCGTGTAAATTTGGAACCCACTAGATTTTTGATAGTAATCGACTAAGAGGCGTCTGTGTAAATTCGGTCCTCTAGCTCGCTATATGTGGTGCTTGGGCAGTGTGGCTAACCAAAACGGGTGTATATAGTTTTAGGTAGTCCATTCAAGGTACTGGCCAATAGTTTAGTTGGGAATTGTAAATGTGATAAAGATTGTTTAGTAAAGTGTATATCTTGTTAGATAGCGCGAGCTCAGCCGTCTAGCGAGATTGTGTTGCGGTCACCGGCCCGCCGAGCCTCACGGTCGTGCCCGACCGGCACGACCGCTCCGACTACACGAGCTTACCTGCTCGTCGGCGAGCCGGGAACCGCGCACGTAGTTCTTCCGGGCATCGCGCCCAGATCCAAGATGGCGCCGACCGCGTGGTCGCGTCTATTGCTAGCCCCGCCCCCGAGAATTATACCAACGTGTGCGTGACGTCACGACGTCAACGCACACGCACGTTTTGGGGTCAGAGGTCGCCCTCTGACCAATCATAGCCTAGAGAGGGGTATTTAAACCCCTAGCTTTCCCCATTACTTTGCCATGTCGTGGTTTCAGTTTCCTGGTTTCCTGAAAGTGCTGATTCTGTGTTTCTGATTTCCTGGTATCCTGATCCTTGGCGTTTCCCTGGTTATTCTGATCTCTGGTTTCCCTGACTTGGCTTGTTTTATCGGTATTGAGTATTTTCTGGCTTCCTTGACCTCGGCTTCCCCTTTGACCATTCTCTGTCTCTAGCGTATTAGTCCGGCCATTCTAAGGTCCGGTTTACGCTCTATCCTATTATTTTCCTTTTCTTACTTATGTATATGTTTACATAGTTTCTGCGTGCTGGACCACATTACTAGTCGTGACATTACGACATGGCCATGGATCCTGCAGAACTATGCAAGCATATGATCGCATGTGAGAGTAGGGTGGAGGATATGGACCACAGGTTAGACCAATTTGCCCAGGCATTTCAGACCTTGCTCCAGAGGACTGCCTATTTAGAGGTCCCTCCGGTACCACCTGTGGTTCCGCCACCTGTAGTGGTTCCCGTACCACATAAACCACCGTCCATAACCTTGTCACCGCCCCCTCACTATGGAGGTGATTCTAAGGAATTCAGAGGTTTTTTAAACCAAATTGAATACCACTTTGAGGCCTCCCCAGGTTCATTCCCAACAGATAGATCAAAAATAGGCTATCTGATGAACCAATTAACTGGAAAAGCTTTGACCTGGGCTAACCCCTTATGGGAAAGTGGTGACGCAGTAGCCCGTGATTACAATACTTTTCTTACGGCCTTTAAAGCTACATTTGAACCTAAAGGCAGGGAGAAGAACGCTGCCAAAGCCCTTATGCGAATCAAGCAAGGCAGTCGTTCTGTAGCCGATTATGCTATAGAGTTCAGGACATTAGCGTCTGAGGTTGATTGGACCAATAGCGGTCTGGTGGCTGCTTTCTCTGAAGGTTTAGCTGAGAATATACAAGATGAGACTGCAGCTAGAGACCTTCCGGTTAATCTTAACGAGTTTATTGCCTACATGATAGACATTGACAACCGGCTCAGAGAGAGAGAGAAAAACAAACAACGTAACAGACGCTCTAATTTGCCCATAGCTCCTCGTTTCTCTAACCCAGTAGTGAGTAACCAAACGCCTCTTCCAGAACCTGAACCCATGCAATTGGGCAGTGCTAAACTCACTGAGGCAGAGAGACAACACAGACGTAACGAGGGGTTATGTATGTATTGTGGCAAGAAGGGGCATCTAAGGTCATCATGCCCGGTTCGGCCGGAAAACTTGCACACCTAAGGCACGTACGGGGACCGACCTTAGGTGTGATGTATATGTCCCCTAAATTGACTAAGAACCGTTTCCTTATCAAAGTAACCTTATCTTTCGAGAACACTACTGTTCAATGTGAGGCTATGATTGACTCTGGGGCAGCGGAGAATTTCCTAGACAAAGAATTCTCTGCAAAACATCTCCTGCCCTTAAGACATAAAGAGAAACCTATAGCAGTCGAGGCCATTGATGGAAGGCCTCTTACCCAGCCTTTCATCACACACGAAACTCTGCCAATCACTGTTTCAGTGGGTATTCTCCATTCTGAAGAAATGACCTTTCAAATTATATCTTCACCTACAGTTCCGATAATACTCGGTTTCCCTTGGCTCCTTAAACACAATCCACGTTTGGATTGGATTGAAGGAGAGATTGTGAGTTGGGGTGAGAGATGCAAAGGTGTCTGCTTTAAGCAAATCCCACAACCTATTGGCACCATTAATGTTCCTGTTACACCTCCCTTGACCACACAAATTCCACAGCAGTATATGGATTTGAAAGAGGTATTTAACAAGGTCCAGTCAGAAGGGTTACCTCCTCATAGACCTTATGACTGTACTATAAACTTATTACCAGGGACTATGCCTCCCAAGGGAGGAATCTATGCCTTGTCCCCCCAGGAAAATCTTTGTTTAGAGGAATACATTAAGGAGGCTCTCAGAAAGGGTCATATCCGTAGGTCCTCCTCACCAGCCGGGGCTGGATTCTTCTTTGTCTCTAAAAAAGAAGGAGACCTACGCCCTTGTATTGATTATAGGGGTTTGAATAGGATTACCATTAAAAACGCCTACCCTATTCCCCTTATATCAGAGCTATTTGACAGATTGAAGGGAGCTCGAGTCTTTACCAAGCTCGATCTCCGAAGTGCATACAATCTAGTCAGGATTAAGGACGGTCACGAATGGAAGACCGCATTTAACACCAGAATGGGACATTACGAATACCTGGTTATGCCGTTTGGATTATGTAACGCTCCAGCGGTATTCCAGGATTTTATTAACGATGTCCTAAGAGAGTACCTTCACATGTTCGTTCTAGTGTATTTGGACGACATTCTCATCTATTCCCCAGACCTAGAGACACATCACGAACATGTGAGAATTGTACTGAAAACCCTGTTACAAAACGGCCTTTACTGTAAACTGGAGAAATGCCAGTTTGACCAAACGGAGATACAATTCCTTGGATACGTTATATCTCCGTATGGTTTCCAGATGGATCCTCGCAAACTGGAGGCAGTCTTACAGTGGCCATTACCCAAGGGCCTTAAAGCTACTCAACGCTTTATAGGTTTTGCAAATTACTACCGCAAATTCATAAGGGGATTTTCCTCCGTGATTTCCCCTATAACCAATTTAACAAAAAAAGGAACAAATTGTATATCTTGGCCCAAAGAAGCAAGAGAGGCATTTGAACAATTAAAATTTTTATTTTCCTCAGCACCTGTCCTGACCCATCCTGATCCATCCAAACCATTTATCCTAGAGGTGGATGCATCAGAGACAGGAGTTGGAGCCATTCTGTCTCAAAGAGAAAGTCCTTAGCCTTTACATCCCTGTGGATTTTACTCTCGCAAACTCACACCTGCAGAGAGGAATTACGACATAGGGAATAGGGAACTTTTGGCCATTGTACTTGCCCTTAAGGAATGGAGGCATCTCTTGGAAGGTTCCAAAGAGCCACTTTTGATCTTTACTGATCATAAGAATTTGGCTTATATTGGGGACGCTAAGAGACTGTCCTCTCGTCAGGCTAGGTGGTCATTGTTACGGTACCACCTTCCGAGCTCCAGACACAGTCGTTAGTCACTTGTATTCCCGGTTCCCCCAATAACGAGACCAAGCTCCATTATGAGGGTAAAACATGAACTGAGGACTGGAACAGCCAGCCTGCCTTTTATTTGCATTTCACACACACAGGCCACACCCAAGGGGAGGCATAAAACAACCACTGGCATCGATGGTACATCCCACACATTCCCTCCCCTTGGTGTGACACATAATCTTATTATACAGGCAGTTTAGAATATATTTTTATACAACTTTCATAACTCCAAATCCATCCATCATATTCACATAAAAGGCACATATTCAGATTCAGCATACTTAAATCATAAACAGTCTCAAAAATCACACCAATCCCTTCAGTGAATCCAAAGTTACTCGAAAGTCCGTTTATGACCGACCGCAGATACCGTTTCGTGCCCAAAAGAGTTCCCTGGATTCGGGCTATACGGTCGGTCACTTGTTGGCCTAAAAATGTCTACGTCCTGTTCGAAGTGGATCGGTACTTCGACTTACGTTGTACTGTCGAAGTATCGTCGATAGTACGGGTCGGCGGATTCGAAGTTAAAATGGCCGCCGCCACGTGGCCCTTTGTCCGATGTCGGCCACCACGAGGGCTTTGGTAGCTTTAGCGCTTCGTTGGTTTCTGCTGTATTCGAAATGTTATTTGTGCAAAGTCACAACTCTTCGCAGGATCGCTCAGGGACCATAAGTACTGGGCAAATCAGACGAACCCAATAGGTTTAGTCCAGCGGGATGGGTCTGTCACATGGCTCCCTCCTTGTGGAACACTCCGGCAGACCCGGCTTGACCCTGTGGCGGGTCAACTTGGGGATGACCGGACTTAGAGAGAATAGGGACGTCTATTTGCCGGGATAACCCATCCGCATTCCCATTCTGCTTACCGGGCCGGTAGCTGATAGTGAAATTATAAGGCTGCAAGGCCAAACTCCACCTCAGCAGTCTGCCATTGTCCCCAGAGACCCGGTTAAGCCAGACGAGGGGGTTGTGGTCTGTTACGAGGGAAAATTCTTGTCCGTATAGGTAGGGGCTCAGTTTCTTCAGTGCCCAGACCAGGGCTAAACACTCTTTCTCTACTGCCGCATAACTCACTTCTCGAGGTAGTAACTTTCTGCTGAGATATGCGACAGGGTGTTCTCCGCCATCCTCCCCGACCTGGCTCAGCACAGCCCCCAGTCCATACATGGAAGCGTCTGTGTGGACAAGAAAACGTTTGTTAGGGACTGGGGCAGCCAGGACAGGGGCATTCACAAGAGCCTGCTTCAGGGCTTGAAACGCGGCTTCACAAGCTGGAGACCACAGGACCTGCCTAGGTAAATTCTTTTTAGTCAAATCAGTTAGGGGCTTGGCAATCGTGCTGTAGTCGGGGACAAAACGTCGATAGTAACCCGCTGTCCCTAGGAAGGCAAGTACTTGGGTCTTGGTGATAGGTGTGGGCCAGTTAGCTACTGCTTCCACCTTGGCCGGTTCGGGTCTCTGGCTCCCACAACCCACCCGGTGACCCAAGTACTGCACTTCTGCCATGCCTAAATGGCACTTGTCTGGTTTCAGAGTCAGGCCGGCGGCCCGAATCTTGTCCAGCACTACCCCTACGTGTACTAGGTGGTCTTCCCAAGACTCACTGTAAACCGCGATGTCGTCCAGGTATGCACATGCAAATCCCTGGAAGCCATCTAGGAGCCTATCCACCATACGCTGGAAGGTAGCCGGAGCGTTCTTCATCCCGAATGGCATAACCCTAAACTGGTATAGGCCAAACGGGGTGACGAAGGCCGACTTGGGGATAGCATCCTCGGCCAGGGGGATCTGCCAGTACCCTTTACATAGGTCAATGGTGGTCAGGTAGCGCCCCCTGGCAATGCGGTCTAACAACTCGTCTATCCGGGGCATCGGGTAGGCGTCCGTGGTAGTCCGCTCGTTGAGCCGCCTGTAATCCACACAGAACCGGGTGGTCCCATCTTTCTTGGGTACTAGGACTACGGGCGACGCCCACGGACTATCGGAGTGCTCAATAACCCCCAGCCGGGTCATCTCCTGTATCTCCTTCCGCATTCCTTCTCGGACTGCTTCCGGGATACGGTATGGGGGTTGTCGTAGGGGGTTCTGTCCGGGTGTCTCGACCTTGTGTATAGCTAGGGGGGTGTACCCGGGTTCTTGGGAGAACGTCGCCTGCTTCTCCCACAGAAGCTGTCTTGCCTGGGTTTTCTCGGCCGGGCTTAGTCGGTCACCTAACTGTACGAGGCTAGTAAGGTCGGTCTGGGGATCCCTTTCTAACAGGTCAGGTAAAGGTAAGTTCTCGGGGTCGTCGGTAGCTGGGGCACAAACTGCTGCAACATCCTCGGGTCGTTCCTGATACTCCTTGAGCATGTTCACATGAAAGGATCGTTGTACCCTTTCATCCGAACAGCTGGCTATGAGATAGGTAGTATCGCATACCTGAGCTAACACCTTGTACGGGCCCTGCCAAGATGCTTGCATCTTGTTTGCCTTCACAGGTTTGAGCACTAGGACCTTCTGCCCAACCTGGAAGACCCGCTGTCGAGCACCCCGATCGTACCATCGTTTCTGTTTCCCCTGGGCCGCCCGGAGATTTTCCCTTACCATCAGGGATAGTTTCTCCATACGGTCCCGGAGTTCCAGCACATACGGTACTATGGGAGTCCCTTCTTGCTCCGTCTCCCCCTCCCAGTGTCCTCTAATGAGATCTAGGGGTCCACGAACCCTTCTCCCATAGAGTAACTCAAAGGGGGAGAACCCAGTTGATTCCTGGGGCACCTCTCTGTATGCAAATAGCAGATGAGGCAGGAATCGCTCCCAGTCTCTGCAAGTGTCAGTAAAGGTCCTCAGCATCTGTTTGAGGGTACCATTAAATCGCTCGCAGAGACCGTTAGTCTGTGGGTGATAGGGTGAACTAAGTAGCGGGTTGATGCTGCACACCTTCCACAGCTGCTGGGTGAGCACAGCGGTAAATTGGGTTCCCTGATCAGAGAGGATCTCCTGAGGGAACCCGACCCTAGTAAAGACTTTAACCAGGGCATCAGCAACCGTCTCTGCCTCTATATTAGACAGCGCTACTGCCTCTGGGTAACGGGTGGCGTAGTCTACCACAGTAAGAATATATTTCTTACCGGATGGACTAGCCCTGGCCAGTGGACCCACAATGTCAACGGCTATGCGGGAAAAGGGCTCTCCAATGATAGGCATCGGCTGTAGCCTAGCTTTTGGATGATCTCCCCGCTTACCTACCCGTTGACAAGTGTCGCACGTGCTACAATACATCCGCACATCTCGGTTAAAATTGGGCCAGAAAAAGTTTTGGGTGATTCTATGAGCTGTGCGGTGGGAACCTAGATGACCTGCTAACGGCACGTCATGCCCAATCCGCAGAATCTCCTGCCGATACTTTGCAGGTACTACTAGTTGTCGTTTCTGATGAGGGGCATTCGGTTTCGGGGAAGGTTTCGGGATCCTGTACAGCCTATCCCCCACCCACTCGTAGTGTTCCCCACCTACTCCTTCTTCCCCAGCGTCGGCCCTGGCTCTGTACTTGGCTAACGTCGGGTCCTCCCTAGTTTCCTTCCCGTACATTTCTGGGGTATCCCAGCCGAACGGGGCCTGGTCTAAGGTACAAGTCGGGGTAGAGAGTCTTACCTGGGTCTCAGCAGCAGGTGGGCCGGCCTCAGTGGCACGGGTCTGGGCACGGGTCGTAACAGCGTCCACTGCAGCGGGGCCCATGGGAGCAAAGGCCGAAACCAGGGGGGCCAAGTCGTTGCCAAGAAGAACATCAGCGGGTAAATCCTTAATGACCCCCACATTCACGTGTCTAGCGCCCACTCCCCAATCCAAATGTACCCGGGCCACGGGTAGGCGAAATACTGCACCCCCGGCTACTCGTACTGCCACGGTATCCCCGGTATGTTGAGCTTCGGACACTAGGTGCTTTTGGAGCAAAGTCAGGGTTGCACCAGTGTCTCGTAGCCCACTGGCTTCCTTTCCGTTGACCTTTACACTCTGTCTGTGGTGTTGTCGATTGTCCTGGTGGGCAGCCTGAACAGGGTCCGCCTCATGTAATATGCCCCAGCATTCCTCTTCCTCTACACAGTGGACTGCTGGAAGAGGTGCTGGGGAAGGGGCCCCCGTGGGTTTCCTCCAGGACTGGTTCCTGTTGACACGGTTCATCGGGCACTCCTGTCGCCTGTGCCCTAGCTGATTGCACAGGAAGCACCGAAGGGGTTCAGAGTACTCTCGAGCGTTAAACCGGGGTGGACGTTGGTACTGGGCAGACGGAGGGGGTGCGGATGGTCTGTTTATGGGAGGCTGATACGTGGTAGCGGCTGGTTGGTATTCCGCTCTGGCTGTGGCCTTGGTGATGGAATTGTCCAGTCTGCGAGCGTCAGTGTACTCATCGGCCAAGCGAGCCGCCTCGTGTAGAGTGGAAGGCTTACGGTCTCGTACCCACTCTCTGACCCCTGTCGGCAATTTGTCGAAACAATGTTCCAATAAAAACATCTGCAGCACCTCTTCTCCCGACACCGCCTGGCACCCTGCCATCCAGTGGGCGGCTGTGCGATGTACCTTGCAGGCCCATTCCACGTATGAGTCCCCAGTTGTTTTTGCAGTGTCCCGGAACCTCCTCCGGTATGCCTCGGGTGTGACGGCATACCGGGCAAGTAAAGCTTCCCTGACGGTAACATAATCCCCGATCTCCTCATCCGGAATAGCCCGAAAAGCGTAGTTGGCCCGGCCGGATAACTTGCCGGACAGTATAGCAACCCAGTCTGCCGGGGGTACCTTGTGCAGGGCACATTGCCGCTCAAAATCCGCAAGGTACCCGTCAATCTCTCCTTCGGTCTCACTGAAGGCTTTGAAGGCCGCAAATGGCACTTTCTGTTTGTCCCCCGGGTTTGCTGTGACTGGGGCTGCTGCAGTACCGTTTTGGCGTAGCAGGCTGGCCTCCACAGCGGCTTGAACCTGGGTGACGATCTCCGCGGAGGGGTTGGGGCCATAATGGGCCAGCCGAATTCTTACCGCCCGGTCAAATCTTGCCTCCTCGGGGGTTCTGTCGTCTGGGCTGGGTCCATTGGTTCCCTCTGCCGCTGGTACTCCATCCATTTCCAGCAATAAAGCAATAATGTCCCTCTTCTTGAGGTTACTGGCCTGTCCGCCCCTTTGTTCCAATAAGTCTTTTAAGGTAGCTCTTCTCAGGTTTTGGTATTGTAGTTCCATTTATTCTTGGTCGTAGCGGTTTCTTTGGGCGTTGAAGATCATCCCGTCGCTTGCCACCAGTTGTTACGGTACCACCTTCCGAGCTCCAGACACAGTCGTTAGTCACTTGTATTGCCGGTTCCCCCAATAACAAGACCAAGCTCCATTATGAGGGTAAAACATGAACTGAGGACTGGAACAGCCAGCCTGCCTTTTATTTGCATTTCACACACACAGGCCACACCCAAGGGGAGGCATAAAACAACCACTGGCATCGATGGTACATCCCACACATTCCCTCCCCTTGGTGTGACACATAATCTTATTATACAGGCAGTTTAGAATATATTTTTATACAACTTTCATAACTCCAAATCCATCCATCATATTCACATAAAAGGCACATATTCAGATTCAGCATACTTAAATCATAAACAGTCTCAAAAATCACACCAATCCCTTCAGTGAATCCAAAGTTACTCGAAAGTCCGTTTATGACCGACCGCAGATACCGTTTCGTGCCCAAAAGAGTTCCCTGGATTCGGGCTATACGGTCGGTCACTTGTTGGCCTAAAAATGTCTACGTCCTGTTCGAAGTGGATCGGTACTTCGACTTACGTTGTACTGTCGAAGTATCGTCGATAGTACGGGTCGGCGGATTCGAAGTTAAAATGGCCGCCGCCACGTGGCCCTTTGTCCGATGTCGGCCACCACGAGGGCTTTGGTAGCTTTAGCGCTTCGTTGGTTTCTGCTGTATTCGAAATGTTATTTGTGCAAAGTCACAACTCTTCGCAGGATCGCTCAGGGACCATAAGTACTGGGCAAATCAGACGAACCCAATAGGTTTAGTCCAGCGGGATGGGTCTGTCACAGTCATTGTTCCTCTCCCGATTCAATTTCGTAATTACGTACAGGCCTGGTACTAAAAACACCAAGGCAGATGCACTTTCTCGGCAGTTTGAGACAGATGAAGTACCAGAACAGGAGATATATCCTATTGTACCTCCTGAATGCCTCATTGCCACTACTGTTTCCGAAGTGTCTTCTCCACTCTTCTGTGCCATAATAGCAGATCAAACTCAGGCACCTGTGGGAAAACCTCCGGACAAACTGTATGTGTCACCTCAGTTTCGAAAGAAGGTACTAGATTTGTTCCATGACAACCTCACAGCGGGCCATCCTGGAGTCCATAAAACTCTCTCAGCCGTCTCCAGGAGATTTTGGTGGCCTGCTCTTAGAAACGATATCAAAGATTATGTTGGGGCATGTCAAATATGTGCAGTTTCTAAAGTTCCTCCTAGGTCACCTCCTGGACTGTTACAACCACTGCCCATACCTAGTGCTCCATGGACCCACTTGGCCATGGATTTCATTGTGGATCTACCCAGTTCAAACGGGTTTAATACAATCCTTATGGTTATTGATAGATTCACGAAGATGGCACATTTCGTCCCACTTAAAAAATTACCATCTGCTCAAGATCTTGTTCAAATATTCTTGAGAGAGATCTTTCGGTTGCACGGTGTACCCAAAAACATAGTATCTGACAGAGGTACCCAGTTTGTTTCTAGGTTTTGGCGTTCCTTTTGCAAACAATTGGGCGTCGAACTCTCCTTTTCGTCAGCATATCACCCTCAAACAAATGGAGCAGCAGAGAGGGCGAATCAGTCTTTAGAAGCCTATTTACGTTGCTTTATAAATGCCAATCAATCTAACTGGTATGAGCTCTTACCCATGGCTGAGTTCGCCAGAAACAACGCCACTCATGAATCTTCTAATCACAGTGTCAGGATCGGGACAGGGATCCAACACGCAGGGTACAAAGAGTGGAAAGGTACGTATACCGGGCCTTAGAATGGCCGGACTAACGTACCGAGAGTAATAGAGAATAGTCAGAGACAAGCCGAGGTCGAGGGAACGAGAAGACAGATAAGCGAGAGACAAGCCGGGTCAAGGGATAACAGAGATAAGCAGGGTAGTACAACAAGCCGAGTCAAAACCAAAAGAGCAAACTAGAATACCAGAGCACTGAGTGACTAGACAAGCTAGAACCACGACAGGGCAATGAGCTGAAGTGAGAAGTAAGCTTAAATACCCTGGCTCCGGATGGTAGACACGCCTCTGACAAGTACCGATTGGATATCGGACACTTGAGTGGCAGGTCGCTCGTGATAGCGTCATGACGTCACGTATTGAGCGTCCCGCTAGAAAAGGACGTGGATTCCTCGCGGTCGGTGTTTAAGTGACTGGATGAACCGCGAGGAACGAAGGAAACAGCTCGTTTGGACGGATAAACTACTAAGTCTCTACCTCTTTTAGAGGTAGAGACCTCAGGTACCCTGACAGTACCCCCCCTCTCAGATACGCCCACCGGGCGGAAGGAACCGGGACGAGATGGGAAGCGAAGGTGAAATGCTCTGCGTAGGCGAGAGGCATGAACGTCCTCCTGAGGTACCCAACTCCTCTCCTCAGGACCATATCCCCTCCAGTTGACCAGATATTGCAATTTTCCCCTTGAAATTCTGGAATCAATGATGGAGCTGACCTCGTACTCCTCCCGACCCTCCACCTGAACAGGACGAGGTGAGGAAACCTTAGAGGAGAATTTGTTGCAAATAAGAGGTTTCAACAAGGAGACATGAAAAGAGTTAGGAATGCGTAAGGCAGGTGGCAGAGCAAGGCGATACGCAACCGGGTTGATACGAGTGAGAACCCTGTAAGGACCTATGTAGCGAGGAGCAAATTTCATAGATGGAACTTTTAGGCGAATATTCTTAGTACTCAGCCACACCCTATCCCCAGGAACAAAGACAGGAGCCGCTTTTCTATGCTTGTCAGCGTGTTTCTTGAACAACAAGGAATTATGTAACAGAATTTGCCGAGTCTGATCCCATAATTTCTTCAGGTTGGCGACATGATCATCAACCGACGGTATCCCCTGAGAAGAGGAAACCGAAGGAAAAATTGAAGGATGAAAGCCATAGTTCATGAAGAAAGGGCTAGAGCGAGTTGAATCACAAACAAGGTTATTGTGTGCGAACTCCGCCCAAGGAATCAAACCGACCCAATCGTCCTGGTGTTCGGAAACAAAGCAACATAGATACTGCTCGATCTTTTGATTGGTACGTTCAGCAGCTCCGTTAGACTGAGGGTGATAGGCAGAGGAGAAGTTCAATTTGATTCCCATTTGAGAACAAAAGGATCTCCAGAAACGTGAGACAAATTGAGAACCTCTATCAGAGACAATCTCCGAAGGAATCCCATGTAGGCGAAAAACCTCTCTCGCAAAAATCTCTGCCAATTCAGGAGAAGTCGGAAGTTTAGGCAATGGCACGAAATGGGCCATCTTAGTAAATCTATCCACCACCGTGAGAATAACAGTCTGTCTCTTGGAAGCAGGCAAATCTACGATAAAGTCTATGGACAAACAGGACCAAGGTCTCTCAGGAATGTCCAAGGGGTGTAACAGACCACAAGGAGATGTATGAGGTTGTTTAGTCTTGGCACAAGTCTCACAAGCTGCGACGAACTCCTCAATATCTTTTCGTAGTGAAGGCCACCAGAAATCCTTGGATATCAGAGAGTATGTCTTGCGAATACCAGGATGGCCAGCTACTTTACTTTCGTGAAAACATTGTAAGAGCTCCAGTTGGAGTTCAGGAGGGACAAAGTTTCTTCCCTCAGGAGTGTTTCCGGGTGCCAGATGTTGTGACTTCAAGATCTGGTCAAGTAGCGGAGAATGGATTTTGAGACTGGTATTAGCAATAATATTGCATTTGGGTACAATGGAGGACAAAAGTGGTTCAACTGAAGCAGAAGGCTCATATTGGCGAGATAGCGCATCGGCTTTAGAATTTTTAGACCCAGGTCTGTAAGTCAGAACGTAATTGAAATGGGTAAGAAATAACGACCAACGAGCTTGCCTGGAGGACAAACGCTTGGCCTCTCCGATATAAGACAAATTTTTGTGGTCCGTTAGAATGGTAACAGGATGTAATGTACCTTCCAATAAATGTCTCCACTCTTTCAAAGCCTTGATAACCGCTAGTAATTCTCTGTCACCAATGTCATATCTGCTCTCTGTTCCAGACAATTTTTTAGAGAAAAATCCACATGGATGTAATGGTTTATCAACACCCAACCTTTGAGATAGGACAGCACCTAAACCAGTCTCTGATGCGTCTACCTCAAGTAGGAAAGGCAGGGAAGTGTCGGGGTGAACTAAAATTGGAGCGGAAGCGAAAAGCTCCTTGAGAGTTTTGAACGCAAGAAGAGCTTCAGTAGTCCAATTCTTAGTATCAGACCCCTGTTTGGTCATATTGGTGATAGGCGCGATAATTGAAGAATAACCCTTAATAAAGCGCCTATAATAATTAGAAAAACCAATAAATCTCTGTACGGCTTTAAGACCTTTGGGTAAAGGCCACTCTAGAATGGACTGGAGCTTATCCGGATCCATCTTAAATCCCTCCCCAGAGATCACATAGCCGAGAAAGGTTACCTGGGTTTGATCAAAGCTACATTTCTCCAACTTGCAGTACAAGCCATGCTGGAGAAGCTTGTGCAAAACCCTCCTGACTTGCTTGTGATGAGTCTCAATCTCACTAGAATGTATGAGTATATCATCTAGGTATACAATGACGCAATCTTGCTGAAATTCCCTAAGAACCTCATTTATCAGATCCTGGAATACAGCTGGTGCATTGCATAACCCAAAAGGCATAACTGTATATTCATAGTGGCCATATCGAGTATTGAATGCCGTCATCCATTCATGTCCCTGCTGGATTCTCACCAAGTTATATGCCCCTCTGAGATCTAACTTGGTGAAAATTGTAGAACCCTTCAAACGATCGAAGAGCTCGGTGATCAAGGGAATCGGGTAGGCATTTTTAATGGTTATCTTATTTAGGCCTCGATAATCAATACAAGGTCTTAAAGAACCATCCTTCTTTTTAACAAAAAAAAATCCAGCCCCGGCAGGAGAGGAGGACCTCCTAATGAATCCCTTGTCTAAATTTTCGTGAATATACTCCTCTAGAACTGAGTTCTCTTTCGTAGATAACGGGTATACATGACCTCTGGGCGGCATGGTACCAGGGAGTAGGTTAATTTTGCAATCAAAGGACCTGTGTGGGGGTAAGGTATCGGCTTTCTTTTTGTCAAATACTGCCTTTAAATCTAGATACTGAGGCGGAATTTGTGTCTCTGTAGGGTTGTCAGAGTTAGCCGAGGTGTTGGTCAAGCAGAGAGGTGAGACCTTCCGCAAGCATTTCTCTTGACAATTCTGTCCCCATGAAACTATCTCCCCTGACTCCCAATTAATAATAGGGTTATGTCTCCTCAACCAGGAGTACCCCAGGACTATGGGAATAGACGGAGAAGAGATGAGCAGTAAGGATATGTCCTCTCTATGTAGGATGCCAGCAGTTAGGTTAATCGGTATGGTCTCACGGAAAATAACAGGCTCAAGTAACGGTCTACCATCGATGGCCTCAACAGCCAGTGGTGTCTCTTTTAACTGGGATGGAATAGCATGCTTGGCAGCAAAACCCTGATCTATAAAGCTCTCAGCAGCTCCAGAATCGATTAGTGCCATAGTCTTTACTACTCCCTTTTCCCACTTTAAAGAAACGGGTAACAGAAGCCTGAGCTCTTTGTAATTGTGAATAGAGGACAAAGTAGAAACACCCAAGGCCTGTCCTCTAGAGAAACTTAGGTGCGAGCGTTTCCCGAACGATTAGGACAATTTAGGCGTAAATGACCTCTGACTCCACAATACATACATAAACCCTCCCTTCTCCTGTACTGTCTCTCCCTCTCTGTGAGATGAGTACTGCCTATCTGCATAGGTTCAGAAATACGTAAGTCCTCGAACTCAGAATTTTGAAAGGTAGGCGCTAGTTTAAAGGAGGGTCTACGGTTCCTATCTCGAGTGTTCTGCCTCTCTCTTAGGCGTTCATCAATACGAGATATAAAAGAAATTAAATCCTCCAAATTCTCAGGGAGTTCTCTAGTAGCGACCTCGTCAAGAATTACATCTGATAACCCATTCAGAAACACATCTATATAAGCCTGTTCGTTCCACTTAACTTCTGCCGCCAAGGACCTGAACTCTAGTGCATAATCCACAAGTGTTCGATCGTCCTGTCTAAGGCGCAACAGTAATCTAGCTGCATTGACCTTTCTACCAGGAGGGTCAAAAGTTCTTCTAAACGCAGCTACAAAGGCATTATAATTATAGACTAGTGGATTATCATTCTCCCATAAAGGATTGGCCCATCTCAGAGCTTTCTCAATGAGTAAAGTAATAACAAATCCAACCTTCGCTCTATCTGTAGGATAAGAGCGGGGTTGTAATTCGAAATGGATGCTAATCTGGTTCAGAAAGCCACGACACTTCTCCGGTGACCCGCCATAACGTACTGGTGGGGTAATACGGGAAGAAGCACCTACAGTGGCTACCTCTAGACCTGAGACTGCAGGAGAAATAGAAGGAGTACGTGTCTCCTCAGGTGGGTTACTAGCACGAGACAAAAGTGCCTGTAGTGCTAGAGCCATCTGATCCATCCTATGCTCCATGGCGTCAAACCTGGGATCAGAAGAACCAAGCTGACTGTTTGTACCTGCAGGATCCATTGGCCCTGTCGTAATGTCAGGATCGGGACAGGGATCCAACACGCAGGGTACAAAGAGTGGAAAGGTACGTATACCGGGCCTTAGAATGGCCGGACTAACGTACCGAGAGTAATAGAGAATAGTCAGAGACAAGCCGAGGTCGAGGGAACGAGAAGACAGATAAGCGAGAGACAAGCCGGGTCAAGGGATAACAGAGATAAGCAGGGTAGTACAACAAGCCGAGTCAAAACCAAAAGAGCAAACTAGAATACCAGAGCACTGAGTGACTAGACAAGCTAGAACCACGACAGGGCAATGAGCTGAAGTGAGAAGTAAGCTTAAATACCCTGGCTCCGGATGGTAGACACGCCTCTGACAAGTACCGATTGGATATCGGACACTTGAGTGGCAGGTCGCTCGTGATAGCGTCACGTATTGAGCGTCCCGCTAGAAAAGGACGTGGATTCCTCGCGGTCGGTGTTTAAGTGACTGGATGAACCGCGAGGAACGAAGGAAACAGCTCGTTTGGACGGATAAACTACTAAGTCTCTACCTCTTTTAGAGGTAGAGACCTCAGGTACCCTGACACACAGTCCATTCTTTGTTAATCAGGGTTATCACCCCGCTGTTTTACCTTCTGCATTCTCAGACACAGAAATCCCCGCTTTGAACACCCGTTTAGAATCGATTCATGATACCTGGGATTCCGTCCATTCAGCTCTGCAAAAAGCCTCATTCCGAGCAAAGGTCCAAGCTGACAAGAAACGGGGCGCTAATCCTGTCTATCTTCCAGGTGACAGGGTGTGGCTCTCCACAAGACATATCAAGCTTAAGGTCCCATCCATGAAATTTGCCCCTCGGTACATTGGTCCCTTTCGAGTTACCCAACGTATTAATCCAGTGACCTATTCTTTGGCACTACCGGCTCATATGAGAATAGCGAATACTTTCCATGTGTCTCTGCTCAAGCCCCTTACTTGCAATCGCTACACCAGGGTATCCACTCCTCCTCCGCCCTTGGTAGTGGGTGATCAAGAAGAATACGAAGTCCATTCTATCATGGACTCCAAATTATCCAGAGGTGTCTTGTCCTATCTCGTTGACTGGAAGGGTTATGGTCCCGAGGAACGTTGTTGGGTTCCTGCTGACCGGGTCCATGCGCCCCGTCTTATCCGGTCATTTCACAACCGCTTTCCTCTTAAGCCGGGTCCTTCCCGCCCGGTGCGCGGTCTTCGAGTGGGGGGTACTGTTGCGGTCACCGGCCCGCCGAGCCTCACGGTCGTGCCCGACCGGCACGACCGCTCCGACTACACGAGCTTACCTGCTCGTCGGCGAGCCGGGAACCGCGCACGTAGTTCTTCCGGGCATCGCGCCCAGATCCAAGATGGCGCCGACCGCGTGGTCGCGTCTATTGCTAGCCCCGCCCCCGAGAATTATACCAACGTGTGCGTGACGTCACGACGTCAACGCACACGCACGTTTTGGGGTCAGAGGTCGCCCTCTGACCAATCATAGCCTAGAGAGGGGTATTTAAACCCCTAGCTTTCCCCATTACTTTGCCATGTCGTGGTTTCAGTTTCCTGGTTTCCTGAAAGTGCTGATTCTGTGTTTCTGATTTCCTGGTATCCTGATCCTTGGCGTTTCCCTGGTTATTCTGATCTCTGGTTTCCCTGACTTGGCTTGTTTTATCGGTATTGAGTATTTTCTGGCTTCCTTGACCTCGGCTTCCCCTTTGACCATTCTCTGTCTCTAGCGTATTAGTCCGACCATTCTAAGGTCCGGTTTACGCTCTATCCTATTATTTTCCTTTTCTTACTTATGTATATGTTTACATAGTTTCTGCGTGCTGGACCACATTACTAGTCGTGACAGATTGTTAATAGTGTGTTGCTGTATTATAGTGCACGGTACCATAACCCTGTATATTTACTGACACTGTATATAAGTACTAATAATTGTCGTCCATTGCATGTTTAACACCATAACCACTAATAATTGTATTGTGACCTTAACTTGTGCTTTGACCTATGCTAACCGTACTGTAACCGCTATTTGTAAAAGACGATGTTACTGGGGTGTGTTATAGACGGGTAATTCGTATATAGAGAATTATAGCGTGGGTGACTGTATAGTTTCGCCAAAGGGCATAATATTGATTATCTAGTGACTGGTGTAACAGCTGTGTGTGTACGGGAATTCCCTGAGTGTTTATTGTGTTATTGTGTACGTTTCACTTGGTAACTGTACCACGTGGTGCTGTTGCCAGAGGAAACGGGTGTGATTGTTGAATAGTACGCGTGCATAGTATTCGTTGTCAACGACGTTCCATTGATAAGTATGGGCGCGTCGCAGTCAACGATTCCGGATCCCTTAGGTTGTATGGTGAAGAATTTTAAAAAGGGATTCAAAACTTGTGATTTTGGGGTTAAAATGTTTCCTGTACGTTTGGTCACTTTGTGTACTAGGGAGTGGCCTACTTTGGTTGCGGCATGGCCGCCACGTGGCAGTTTGGATCCAACTCTGGTACAGCGCTTACACGTGGCTGTATCGGATAGGCCTGAACTTTACGGCCAGTTTCCTTATATTGATTGTTGGAGACAGGCCGTAAATGACTCGCCAAAATGGATTCAGACGTGCCACGAGGAGCAATGTCGCCTCATGGTAGCTAGGACTTGTTTGTCCACTAGGACTGGTGTTAGGCCCATTTTGGACACGCCCCCTGAGTCCGAGATCCCTTTGCCGCCCCCTTACTTTCCGTTAAGAGGAAGTGACGCAAATGCAGGAAGTCCTGCAACCCTTCCCTCATTGCCCTCATCCACTTCCGCTTCCTCCTCCAGTACAGAATCCACCCCCTCTCGTACTAAATCTCCCCTTCCGGAACCAGAGCCAATCCCCATTAGATCCGAATATCCTGATTTGGCGCCACTTCAGACTTCCGGTCAAGCTTCTTCTAGCTCGGCTCGAAGTGTTTTATTTACTACCTTTTCCCAAAACCAAGCTCCCACATCCTCATGCCCTATTTCTCCCCGACTGGAACCCATAACTGACGCCCCTCCACGTAGCCCCATACAAACCCGACAACTGACCGGTACCCAACAATTAAAACATTATCAGATGACTCTTCGTCTGAATCCCGTGTCAGCCTATATCGATGCCGCAGGTCAAATGGCACATGCTGACCCAGTCTTCGTATATGTCCCGTTCACGACAACCGATCTCTTAAATTGGAAGACCCACAATTCCTCGTATACTGAGAAACCACAAGCTATGACTGATCTGTTCACCTCAATAGTACAGACACATAACCCGACATGGGCTGATTGCCAGCAGTTATTAATGACTTTGTTCAACAATGAGGAAAGGATAAGAATTAATCAAG
Organism: Pelobates fuscus; assembly: GCF_036172605.1. Classification (NCBI taxonomy): domain Eukaryota; kingdom Metazoa; phylum Chordata; class Amphibia; order Anura; family Pelobatidae; genus Pelobates; species Pelobates fuscus. Next base: position 222,612,047 of record NC_086320.1, on the reverse strand, counting down.
CGGCCATTAAAGCGCTAGAGGATAAAGCCCGTACTTTAAACCAAGCCAATCCATCAGCATGGGCCGCAACACATTATCCCAACACCGATCCCGATTGGAATGTAAATGGTGCTGATATGGTTCAACTTAGAGCCTATAGAGACGCTATAATTGCTGGCATGAAAGCTGGAGGAAAGAAAGCCATTAATATGTCGAAGACAGTTGAGGTGATTCAGAAAAGTGATGAAGCGCCCAGTGTCTTTTATGACCGATTATTGGAGGCATACCGCTTGTATACCCCCTTTAATCCGGAAGACGCAGATAATTCCCGAATGGTGAACTCCGCCTTTGTCAGCCAAGCTTACGGAGATATTAAGCGCAAGCTACAGAAGTTAGAAGGGTTTGCAGGTATGTCCATCACCCAACTAATGGAGGTAGCGAATAAGGTGTATATGAATAGGGAAACAGAAAGTAAGAAAGAGGAAGAGCGCAAGATGCGTAAAAAGGCAGACATGCTAGCGGTAGCGATCGCAGGCGTAGATAGACGGGGCCCAGATAGAGGCGATAGTAGATGGAGTAGGGAGCCTTTGAGTAGGAATCAGTGCGCGTATTGCAAGGAAGAAGGGCATTGGAGGAACGAATGTCCATAAAGAGAGCAGTACGAGAGAGACCAACCCAGGGCAGGTTACGGAAACTTTAGAGGCAGAGCGAGAGGTAGAGGAGGCCCCGGAGGGAGTAATGGTAATAGAGGGAGCAATGGGAACAGAGGAAGTGTTAGGGAAGATAGGTATTTCCCAGCAGCGCAAAGGTCCCGCGATAGAGAAGGTAGGGACTTTGTAGGATTGGCTGACACGGTCATGGAGGACTATTGATACCGACCGGGCTCCATCCCCCTTGGTCGAGCGGAGCCTATGGTCGATGTATCAATAGGGGGAAAAAGGAGTGCGTTCATGATCGACACTGGTGCTGAACATTCAGTGGTGACTAATCTAGTTGCTCCTCCATCTGGAAGGACTATTACTGTAATAGGAGCAACTGGAAGAAGTGCTGAAAAACCGGTTCTTAAAAGTCGACTCTGTACATTGGGAGGCCACGTAGTAAAACATCAATTCCTTTATATGCCTGAATGTCCAGTCCAATTGCTGGGACGTGATATGCTATCTAAATTACAAGCGCAGATTACGTTCCTACCAAATGGAACAACATCCTTAAAGTTTAATGGACCTTCAGGTATTATGACATTATCCGTACCAAAGGAAGAAGAGTGGCGACTTTATACAGCGTTGACTAGCCAAAACCCTAGGAGTGATGAGTCCTTATTCAACATACCAGGAGTTTGGGCAGAGAACAACCCACCAGGACTGGCCCGCAATATTCCACCTATTAAAATTGAACTAAAACTTGGGGTTTATCCAGTGAGCCTAAGACAATATCACATCCCGCAGAAGGCTAAGAAGAACATCCAATCTTATCTGGATAAGTTCATACGGTATGGTATCCTAAAATTCTGTACTTCCCCCTGGAACACCCCATTGCTGCCTGTTCAAAAGCCCGGTACAGATGAGTATCGACCTGTGCAGGACTTGAGAGCAGTCAATGATGCGGTTGTTAGTATACATCCAGTTGTACCCAATCCATATAACCTGCTTGCTTTAATTCCGGGCGGGGCTACTTACTTTACAGTCTTAGACCTCAAAGATGCCTTCTTTTGCCTCCGAATTGCCGCAGAAAGTCAATGTATTTTCGCTTTCCAATGGGAGAACGCTGTAATGGGCTCAAAACGCCAAATGACCTGGACAAGACTGCCCCAAGGGTTTAAAAATTCACCTACCCTATTTGGTTCAGCTCTAAGTCAAGATCTACTGGATTTCGAGTCCATCCCATGAGAGTGTGTATTGTTACAGTATGTAGATGACTTGTTGATAGCAGCAGTTACAAAAGAAATCTGTCAGCAAGCAACGCACGATCTACTACACATTCTCTGGAAGGCAGGATACAAGGTGTCTAGAAAGAAGGCTCAGTTGTGTTTGCCTACTGTCAAATATCTGGGATTCCATATCTCTGAAGGTCAAAGAATTATGGGGCCAGAGAGAAAAGAAGCTGTGTGCCAAATACCGATACCCAAGAATAGAAGACAAGTGCGAGAATTCTTGGGGGCAGCAGGCTTCTGTAGGATATGGATTCCCAGCTACGCGATACTGGCAAAACCTCTGTATGCAGCTATCAAAGGTACAGAGCACGACCCCTTCTTATGGACTCAAGAACAGCAAACGGCATTTGAAGATGTGAAGAAGGCTTTGATGAGTGCCCCAGCATTAGGTCTACCTGATCACACACGACCATTCTACCTGTATGTACATGAGCAAAGAAGAATGGCTGTGGGAGTATTGACACAGTACTTGGGATCATGGCAAAGACCTGTTGCCTATATGTCTAAGCAACTGGATGCAGTGGCCAGCGGACTTCCACCTTGTCTAAGAGCCGTAGCTGCAGCCGCCCTGCTAGTAGCTGAAGCCGATAAACTCACTCTGGGTCAAGAACTTTATGTACGAGTCCCACATGCAGTACAGACGTTGTTGGATTACAAAGGAAATCATTGGTTTAGTAACAGCCGTATGACCAAGTATCAAGCAATGTTGTGTGAAAACCCAAGAGTGCATTTAGAGACTGTAAACACCTTAAATCCAGCTACCCTTTTGCCACAACCTACTGAAAGTCAACATGATTGTTTGGAAGTAATGGATGAAGTATTCTCAAGTAGACCAGATCTTCGTGATTTTCCCATCCAGAACCCCGATGTTCAATATTATACCGACGGCAGTAGTTATGTGAAAGAAGGGATCCGCTATGCAGGATATGCAGTAACAGCAATAGACAAGGTGATAGAAGCTCGGCCACTGGCGAAAGGAACATCAGCACAAAAGGCAGAATTGATAGCACTGACACGAGCGTTACAATTGGCTGAAGGTTTAAGAGTGAACATCTACACGGACTCCAAATATGCGTTTTTAACCACTCATGCCCACGGAGCTTTGTATAAAGAAAGAGGACTACTGAATTCAGAAGGCAAAGAAATCAGGTACGCAGCTGAAATCCTACAACTATTGGAAGCAGTGTGGGAGCCGAAAGAAGTCGGTATCATACATTGTCGAGCGCATCTGAGAGGAGATGGTGATGTAACTAAGGGAAATCGGATGGCAGATAGTGCAGCAAAGCGTGCTGCTGAATCAGGAAGACAGGAATATGTGGGGCATATAGCTGCTCTTATACCAACTCCACTGTCTCAATGGACTCCAGTTTATACAGCTCAAGAAGAGGAGTGGTTAAAGACTGAACCAGGAAAGTATTTGGAGAACAAGTGGTATCAGCTAGAAGATGGAAGAATAGTCATACCAGCATCACTAGCGGTAGAAATTGTCCAAAATTATCACAACGGGACACATTCTGGGAGAGATAGCACAGAAGAATCTCTCAGAAAACATTTCTACATACCAAGATTGTCCAAGTTGACTCAGGCCATTGTACGAAGATGTGTAACGTGTGCTAAAAATAATGCAAGACAAGGACCAGTAAAGCCACCAGGAGTCCAGTTTATGGGGGGACTCCCCATGTCCGATTTACAAATTGACTTTACAGTGATGCCTAAATCGGGTGGACATCGTTACCTGCTGGTAATTGTGTGCACCTATTCAGGCTGGGTAGAAGCATGTCCTACTCGTACAGAGAAAGCAGGAGAAGTTGTGAGATTTCTGTTACGAGAAATAATACCCCGATATGGACTACCCTGCTCTATAGGATCGGACAATGGTCCAGCTTTTGTTCATCAGTTTGTTTCTCTCTGAAAGGCTGGGAGCAGCAGGCTGGCTAAAGACTGGAGTGCTGAGAGTGGACAAAGACTCTAGGTTACACGTCGTTTTGGAGCCGACTATTGTCCAAAGAATCCTAGGTGGGGATTATACCACCCACGCCATCATAGTGAGCAGTATATCCTGCTCACTCAAATGTGAGTACGTTCTCTATTTTTAAGTCTTACTTTTATATTTTATATACAGTGAGCACTATATTTTATTTTTCCCTTATTTCGAGGAATTATCCACATCTATGTCCCGCCAGTGGGGGATAAACGCCACTGAATGCTGATTATACTAGAGCAAGTTCATGCTCTTGCATAGGTGAGTGAAATACCTCCCCTACACCCATTCTATTTTATTCCATTTTATGTACGCTTATACAGTCTGCACTATTGGAGTCTCCCTGTCTTTCTATTTGCATGCTCATCATTGAGTCAAGATTACCTATACCATAGAAGATCCAGCGTTTTATTTGACTACAGTATCAAGTTTTCATCAGTCTATTGGAATCCACTACATATTGGGACTATTACGCTCATATTTATATTTATTTTATTGTGTATTTATATGTGAGTACATTTTATCCTTTATCTCTCATTGTATCCTTCAATTGTACTTTTTCTGTATAGCGCGACCTATTACTTTGTTTTTTTCACTTTGTTTTGTTCATCAGTGCCTACAACAACTGACTCATATGCTTGGTATAAAGTGGAGGCTTCATACGGCATATAGACCCCAGAGTTCTGGTAAGGTAGAGAGAATGAATAGAACTATTAAGAATCAGTTGGCTAAAATGTGTCAGGAAACCCAACTTAAGTGGAACGTTCTCTTACCCATAGCTCTATTGCGAATCCGCAGTACCCCTACCAGAAGGATGGGCCTCTCTCCTTTTGAAATCATGTATGGGCGACCACCTCCCGTGCTTGGTAACTTAAGGGGGGACTTGAGTCAGTTGGGAGAAGGAATTACCCGGCAGCAGGTTGTAGAGTTGGGTAAAACTATGGAGGAGGTACAGAAATGGGTACAAGATAGATTACCTGTGAATATTTATCCCCCAGTTCATAGTTATCATCCAGGAGATCAAGTGTGAATTAAAGAGTGGAATAATGTACCGTTAGGGCCCAAGTGGAGAGGTCCTTATGTTGTTCTTTTGTCTACCCCTACAGCAATAAAAGTAGCCGAAGTGACTCCGTGGATACATCACTCCAGGGTTAAACCAGCAGCAGTCGATTCTTGGCAAGTTACAGCAGATCCAGAGAATCCCTGCAAGATCCGGTTGCAACGCACGACTCAGTCGGAGTAACGAGGAACTTGTGTGGATTACAAAATTTTATTATTTTTGGGATTTGGTGCGTGAGTGAGAAGGCCATAATAAAGCCTGTCCGCCCACCGACGTATAGTATATAAGCCAGGGAAAGTCTCGAAGGGACTCCTGTGAAGACGAGCAGAACTCCATTCCCTGCAGCCCTTACATCCTGGAAGCTGAGGTGCCTTCGCACGGACGAAGACTGAGGATGACGGCGAAAGATGTGTTGATGATAATGTTTATTTATGTGTATTTTTATATTCAGGAAGGTAGAGGTACCGACACTCCTACCTGTGAGGTATGCATTAAGACTACAAGAACAGGTAACCATATTTCCCAAACCCTAATTTGGCATTCACAATACGAGTGTAAAGGAGATGTATCGAGATGTAGATACTGTGAAGAAAAGAGACCTCAGCTAACCTTTTCTTCTATGTTTTGTGTTTAATTCCCCTTTTTCTGCCAACAGTAGCTTATCCGTTCGGCAGTTTGCATCACCAAACCACGACCTCCCTCCTTGCTTGTTGTGATCTGAGCACCGACAATTAAGTGTTCCCTGGGTGGCCGTTGTTTGTATAGCCGCACGCCACGAGGAAAAGAAAACGGCGGCCATCTTGTCCGCACGAGGCGAGTCAGCGGGACTTGGTCGTCGAGTGTCTGGAACTAAAATCGGACACTCGACCGTGCGAAGTACCGCTGAAAACTACCGGACGGCCAGTTCTCCCACTTGCCGAACACCCAGAAGAGCGGCATTCGGTAGTTATATCCGTATGGACCAGGGGAACAATCGCTCCTATGAGCCAGGAGGGTATTTTCGGGACTTTTGACAGTTTTCGCCCTTTTCCCCAATTGACCGACCCCACACACTGAATTCGTGGAACTGTTTTGGGCAGGAGCCTCGTGTGTGGTCGGTAAACTAAGACTTCCACACTTTTTCAGAACCCCTGAACCGATCTGGGTGAAATTTGGATATGTTTGCCTCCCAGATCGGGGCTATCAGGGGATATGTATTTTGTGGGGATACCTTGTGGGGAAAGGGGTGTTCCAATGTTTGGGTAAAATGTGTGCCCTCTGCCTGGAGATAATTGATTTAACCTTTAACTTATCTCACTATCTTCCAGGCAGAGGAAGGGGCGTGTAGTAAGAAAATACTGTACAGTGATTGGTAATATGTTTGTTTGTTTTGGGAGGTCCTCTTGCATGAGGACCCCCATAAAAGCCAGCCTGTTTCAATAAAGCTTCAGTTCTGTTACACCCTTCATGAAGTCTTGGCTCATGTTTGGGGAAAGGATACTCTAACTACTGGGAAGGATTGTCGTGAAGCTGTATTCATCTCTACCCCCTGCTGGAGCTATGGTCACTTATACTCAGCAGCTGGAAAAGGAACGAGGGACCGCAGTAACATCTCCCCTGCAGGTCTTAACAACTGGTGGCAAGCGACGGGATTGAATGGAACGCAGAAAGACAACTGATGAATGGCCCAGCAGTACGAGAAACTAAAAAAGACGACGCTACAAGATCTAAGCCCGAGGCCAGGTGGCAAGCAACAAGAGAAAAGCTACCCTCATAGCCGAACTAATGGAGGGCGACCAAACCAGCAGCGTGACGGACGTCAGCCGAGAGGAAGCGGAGTTCCAGCGGAAGGTGATGTGGAGGCTAAATTTATATGGGCCGAACCCACCACCGGAGGCGATAACGCAAATCCTGGCACAAGTGAATGCAGAACGCAGTGCCCTACAGGCCAGCTTGAACCAAGCAGACAACGCATCACTAACAGGATCTATAAATGGAGGACAGCGAAAGAAAATTAACTATGCTGCATTTAAAAGCTTTGCAGACGGAGAAACAGAGATTGACGCATATCTGCAGGATTTCGAACGTCAATGCGCTTTGGAGGGTCTGGAATCAGAGCAATGGGCATCGATCTTAAGCAGCAAGCTCACGGGCCGTGCAGCCGAGGCCTACAGAGCAGTTCCTGACACAGCCATACATGACTATGCCAAGGTAAAGGAAATTCTGCTAGCTAGATATGCTGTGACCCCAGAGACTTACAGAAAGAAATTTCGGGCCTTACGGAAAGGTGGCCGAGACTCCTACACTGAGTGGGCTTTTAGGCTGTATCGAGCGGCCCAAAACTGGATACAAGGCTGCCTAGCCACCACATTGGAAGAGGTACTACAGCTCTTCTTACTTGAACACTTTTTTGAGCACACCCCGACAGACACCAGGGATTGGGTCAGAGACCGAAAGCCGGCTACCATCGAAGCCGCAGCCAAGCTGGCGGACGAGCATCATGAAGGCCGAAAGGGGGAAGCTAGTGGGAACCGTCCTCTGGTAAGGTCCAGTGCTCCACCACCAGGACCTGTGACCAACCCCAGACCACCCACACCCCAACCTGGTTTTGTCCGGAAACCTCCACCGGTATGTCACCAGTGCAATCAGCCCGGACACTTCAAGATCCATTGTCCTCAGCGGAGCCGAACCAGCTGGGAACGGCCCCCACAAACCCCAAGGGCGGCCGCTCACCACTATCAGCACACCCAGGTGGGCGAGCCAGCACCCGACTCCGAACAGTGGGCTGTCCTACATGAGGTAGACCTAGCCCAAGCTGAAATAGACAATCGAGTCCACCACCGACAGTTGGTCACCGTAGACGGTCAAGAAGCAGAGGGGCTCCGAGACACGGGCGCCACCCTTACACTGGTACAGCCGCATACCGTAGCTGCCAAGGCTCGCACCAACAAGACTGTAGCAGTACGGGTGGCCGGGGGTGCCATCCACAAGATACCCACTGCTCGGGTACAGCTGAATTGGGGCCAGGGTGACAGGCCGATGGAAGTAGGCATTATGGCGGGACTACCAGCCGACGTTTTGTTGGGGAATGATTTAGGGTGCCTAACTTCAAAGCTGATACAATCCGAACCTGCCGGAACCTGCGCAGTGACCACTAGGGCGCAAGCCCGCCGAGCTGGACCAACACACTCCGAGGAACCACAGGTAGGAACTGAAAACCCCGTAGTCGCCCCTAACCCTATCCCCTTCTGGGGTACCCCCCAAGATTTTGGCCAAACCCAACAAACAGACCCCACCTTAGCCGGTTACAGGAAGGCAGTAGGGACACCCAGAGAAGGGAATAACCACGAGGGATTCCAATGGGATAAGGGGTTGCTGTATAGGGTTACCGGGGGAGTGGGGAGGGGGGCAGCACAAGTGATAAAAAGGCAGCTGGTAGTACCCCGGAAATACAGGGCGGAGCTTCTAAGGCTCAGCCACGATATCCCGCTAGCCGGACATCTGGGTATCAAGAAAACTAAGGACCGCCTTACCCAGACGTTCTTCTGGCCAGGAATATCCACCGATGTGCAGTCTTACTGTAGAACCTGTGATACCTGTCAACGAGTAGGGAAAAGGGGGGATCACCCTAGGGCCAAATTAAGACCCCTACCTATAATTGACGAGCCATTCTACCGGGTAGCAGTAGACCTGGTGGGGCCTCTCAACAAACCCAGCTCCTCCGGAAAGCGCTACATACTCACGGTGGTGGACTATGCCACCAGATACCCTGAGGCGGTGGCGCTCTCCAACATTGAGGCGGAGACGGTGGCAGAGGCCCTAGTCAAGATCTTTTCCCGAGTAGGGTTCCCCCGGGAAATACTTTCCGACCAAGGGACCCAGTTCACGGCAACTGTAACGCAACAGTTGTGGCAGAGCTGCGGGGTTAAACCTTTATTCAGCTCCCCCTATCACCCACAGACCAATGGTCTCTGTGAACGATTTAACGGCACGCTTAAGCAAATGCTCACGGCGTTCACTGAGTCCTACGGTCAATGGGAGAAGTTTCTACCTCACCTCCTGTTTGCCTACCGGGAAGTGCCTCAGGCGTCCACTGGGTTCTCCCCCTTCGAACTCCTCTACGGGAGAAAAGTTCGGGGACCCCTGAACCTCATACGAGAGCACTGGGAGGGCAACACAGGAGAGGAGGGAGTCCCAGTCCTGCCATACGTGCTGGAGTTTCGGGACCGCCTGCAAGCTCTCACCGAGTCCGTTCGGGAGAACTTGCGGGCGGCCCAGAAACGCCAGAAACAATGGTATGACCACGGGGCAAGAGATAGGAACCTGGACATAGGGCAAAGGGTGTTAGCCCTCAGACCATCCAAAAAGAACAAGCTCCAGGCAGCCTGGCAGGGGCTATTTAAAATAGTCGAGAAGATTAGTGACACCACGTATATCGTGGCCAAATGTTCGGATGAAAGAGTAAGACGGGCCTTTCATGTCAACATGTTGAAGCCCTATCACGGACGCTCGGAAGATGTGGCTGCCATATGCGCCCCATCTACAGACGACAGTGAGGGACTCCCCTTACCAGACCTACTAGCGGCTAACCCCGGGACAGTAGAACAAGTGGGGTTAGGAGACAAGCTAGACCCCCCTCAGCAGGCAGACGCTAAGCACCTGCTCCAGGAATACGGTGGGCTATTCTCCTCTCTACCCGGATACACGTCCGCCGCAGTACACCGGGTAGAGACCCAGGGGGAAAACCCCTTGAGACAACAGCCCTATCGTATACCAGCAGCAGTACGCACGAGCATGTGGAAGGAACTCCAGGAAATGCTCGAACTAGGGGTTATTGAGGCTTCCCAAAGTCCCTGGGCGTCTCCGGTAGTGTTAGTACCAAAGCGAGACGGCACCACTCGTTTCTGTATTGACTACCGGAAACTAAATGACAGGACAATCACAGATGCCTACCCTATGCCGCGGATCGACGAATTGCTCGATCGCATGGCTAGTGGACACTTCCTGACTACTTTAGATCTGTGTAAAGGCTATTGGCAAATTCCCCTAGACCCGGCTGCCATCCCTAAGTCAGCCTTCGTCACCCCATTCGGGCTATACCAATTTAAGGTTATGCCGTTTGGGATGAAGAATGCCCCGGCTACATTTCAGCGGATGGCGGACCGACTTCTGGAAGGAATGCAGGACTTCGCATGTGCTTACTTGGATGACATCGCCATCTACAGCGGCACATGGGAAGCTCACCTGGGGCACTTGGCTTTGGTATTCCACAAATTACAGGAAGCCGGCCTTACCCTGAAACCCGAGAAGTGCCATGTGGGCATGGCAGAAGTCCAGTATTTGGGGCATCGGGTAGGTTCGGGTAAACAGAGGCCCGAGCCCGCCAAAATAGAGGCCATAGCAAATTGGCCCCAACCCCGCACTAAGACTCAGGTCCTAGCTTTCTTAGGCACAGCAGGGTACTATCGCAAGTTTGTCCCCGAGTATAGCACTCTAGCCAAGCCCCTCACCGATCTAACCAAAAAAGCCCTACCCAAGCAGGTATTGTGGTCCCCGGAGTGTGCAGCAGCGTTTCAAAGTCTCAAAGCAGCTCTGAGCAAAGCTCCAGTATTGGCGGCCCCAGACCCTAATAAGACATTTCTCGTTCACACAGATGCCTCTATGTTTGGGCTGGGAGCCGTGCTGAGCCAGGTGGGGGAAGATGGCATGGAACACCCGGTGGCATACCTCAGTCGGAAGTTACTACCTCGGGAGGTCAGCTATGCCACCGTAGAAAAGGAATGCTTGGCGTTGGTATGGGCCTTAAAGAAACTTCAACCCTACCTCTACGGCCGAGCTTTTACGCTACTAACTGATCACAACCCTCTCATTTGGCTCAACCGAGTCTCGGGAGACAATCCCCGGTTGTTACGCTGGAGTTTAGCGTTGCAACCATACAATTTTACACTGCAGTACCGTCCGGGCAAACAGAACGGTAATGCGGATGGACTTTCCCGTCAGACAGACTTGGACTCTTAATGCTACCACCCGGACATCCCCTAGCCAACCCGGCAGGGTCTAGGCGGGTATGCCGACCCATGGAACTAAGGGGGAGTAATGTGAAGAAAAGAGACCTCAGCTAACCTTTTCTTCTATGTTTTGTGTTTAATTCCCCTTTTTCTGCCAACAGTAGCTTATCCGTTCGGCAGTTTGCATCACCAAACCACGACCTCCCTCCTTGCTTGTTGTGATCTGAGCACCGACAATTAAGTGTTCCCTGGGTGGCCGTTGTTTGTATAGCCGCACGCCACGAGGAAAAGAAAACGGCGGCCATCTTGTCCGCACGAGGCGAGTCAGCGGGACTTGGTCGTCGAGTGTCTGGAACTAAAATCGGACACTCGACCGTGCGAAGTACCGCTGAAAACTACCGGACGGCCAGTTCTCCCACTTGCCGAACACCCAGAAGAGCGGCATTCGGTAGTTATATCCGTATGGACCAGGGGAACAATCGCTCCTATGAGCCAGGAGGGTATTTTCGGGACTTTTGACAGTTTTCGCCCTTTTCCCCAATTGACCGACCCCACACACTGAATTCGTGGAACTGTTTTGGGCAGGAGCCTCGTGTGTGGTCGGTAAACTAAGACTTCCACACTTTTTCAGAACCCCTGAACCGATCTGGGTGAAATTTGGATATGTTTGCCTCCCAGATCGGGGCTATCAGGGGATATGTATTTTGTGGGGATACCTTGTGGGGAAAGGGGTGTTCCAATGTTTGGGTAAAATGTGTGCCCTCTGCCTGGAGATAATTGATTTAACCTTTAACTTATCTCACTATCTTCCAGGCAGAGGAAGGGGCGTGTAGTAAGAAAATACTGTACAGTGATTGGTAATATGTTTGTTTGTTTTGGGAGGTCCTCTTGCATGAGGACCCCCATAAAAGCCAGCCTGTTTCAATAAAGCTTCAGTTCTGTTACACCCTTCATGAAGTCTTGGCTCATGTTTGGGGAAAGGATACTCTAACTACTGGGAAGGATTGTCGTGAAGCTGTATTCATCTCTACCCCCTGCTGGAGCTATGGTCACTTATACTCAGCAGCTGGAAAAGGAACGAGGGACCGCAGTAACATCTCCCCTGCAGGTCTTAACAGATACCTAAATATAGACTATAGTGTGTGCCATTTAGGAGTAGGAGAACCTAAGTGCTTCAGTCCGGAGTATCAACCTCGTACAATTTGGTTGACTCTCAGGAATGGAGATACTCAGGGGACCCTAATTAATAAGACGGTGTTAGAATCCGTACATTCTTCGGGTGTTCTGCTATTTGATGCGTGTAAGGCGATATCAAGTGGTAGAAAGCCGTGGAATGTATGTGGGGATCTTAGATGGGAGAGGACGTATGGGTCTAATGATAAATATATTTGTCCCAGTAGTAAAAATAAATATGTGAGTCCTAGATGCCCAAATAGAGATTATAACTTTTGCCCATATTGGTCTTGTGTGGGGTGGGCAACTTGGGGACAGACAGTAGACAAAGACATGATAGTGACTAAGTTGCCTACCAGCCCATATTGTAAGTCTATGGAATGCAACCCAGTCCATATACTTATAAATAACCCCGATAAGTTCTTAGACAAATATGTTAATTTATTTGGGTTTCAAATATACGGGACGGGTTTAGATCCTGGGACAGTATTGTTTATAGGGATAGAGACTGATACGGTATCCTCCCAAACTCATCAAGTATACCATTCCTTTTATGAAGAGATGAGCATAGATAATAAGATCCCCCATAATGCTAAAAACCTGTTCATTGATTTAGCCGAAAGTATTGCCGGTAGTCTTAATGTTACCAACTGCTATGTGTGTGGAGGTTCTAACATGGGAGACCAATGGCCATGGGAAGCAAAGGAGGTAATGTCCGGTTCTGAGGCAGTTGACCAACTAATATCTACACAAGCCGATTATCATGTGAGCGTTAGAGGTAAATCTGAGTGGAGATTAAAGACCTCCATCATAGGTTATGTTTGCATAGCAAGGAAAGGAATAATGTATAATACTTCTGTAGGAGAATTAACTTGTCTAGGGCAAAAAGCTTATGATGATGATACAAAGAATACAACTTGGTGGTCGGCTTCAAATGTCTCAGAACCATCTAACCCGTTTGCTAGATACGCCAATTTAAAGGATGTGTGGTTTGATTTATCCATCACATCTACCTGGAGAGCCCCAGCAAATTTGTACTGGATCTGTGGTAAGAAAGCCTATTCGGAGTTGCCACAGGACTGGGAAGGGGCATGTGTGTTGGGTATGCTCAAACCATCCTTCTTCTTGTTACCGATTGAAACAGGTGAGACTTTAGGTGTTAAAGTGTATGATGTGAATCATAGGAAGAAAAGGGGACCCATAGAGATAGGCGCCTGGGAAGATAATTAATGGCCTCCCCAGCGTATTATAGATTATTATGGGCCAGCCACGTGGGCAGAAGATGGTACCTTTGGTTATAGAACCCCTATTTATATGCTCAACCGTATTATAAGATTACAGGCGGTGGTTGAGATTATTACTAACGAGACATCACAAGCGCTCAATCTTCTAGCGAAGCATAATACCAGGATGAGGACAGCAGTCTACCAAAATAGATTAGCCTTGGATTACCTTTTGGCAGTAGAGGGAGGTGTATGTGGGAAGTTTAACCTGAGCAATTGCTGTCTTCAAATAGATGACGAAGGGCAAGCAATAGCTGAGCTTACTAGCCATATGGTTAAACTAGCGCATGTGCCTACTCAGGTATGGAAAGGGTACAATCCAAGTAGTTGGTTTGGTAGCTGGTATGAGTGGTTTGGAGGGCTTAAGGCAGTGGTAGGTAGAGTCTTACTGATTTTAATGTTGTGTCTACTCCTGCCGTGTCTTATACCCTTAGTAGTTAGGTCTGTGCAAAGCCTGATAGAAAATATAGCAGAGAGGAAGGCTGCTGCACAGATAATGGCAATTTATAAATATGAGGCTCTAGATCAGGGGGAACCAATGCAGGCAGATGAGTGTAGAAGATTCACGTCATAAGATAAGTCTGGTCTGGTTCAAGGTAACTTGCGGTGTATGCAAACTAAGGTTAAGTGATGCCTCAAGTAATTGTGAAATATCAAGAGGCATCAAAGGGGGGAATGTGGTGGAATCTCGGTAAAAATAAATTTAGTAGGCCGAGATTACCACGTGGCATGTGTACGTGCATATGCTGACGTATCGATCAGTTGGTTGCACGAGGCAAGATACGATCAGTAGTGTACGGAGCATGTGCAAGAATACAGGATGTAGTATTCCCCTCCTCCATTGTGCTGGACAAGCCATGCGGTCAAGCAGGAAGTTAATTCTTATTTGTATTGATTGGTCAAGAGAATGTGCGGGTGGAGCTTAATATGGGAGGAGTTATGTGCCTATATAAGGAGCCTGCACTATTGTCCGGGGCTCAGAACTTGTTGTAATTTGGTGACGCTAGTCCCTCTGAGTCCCGATCGGTGATCCAATAAAGAATCTCTTCCTTCCTGAAGAAACCTGTGTCCATCTCTCTGTGCTTCGCTTCCGTCAGTTTCTCCGGTATCAAAAACACACTGCTAAAGTAACATTTGAGTGGTTTAACCCCTTAACCCCTTAAGGACCAAACTTCTGGAATAAAAGGGAATCATGACATGTCACACGTCATGTGTCCTTAAGGGGTTAAAGACACATGACATGTGTGACATGTCATGATTCCCTTTTATTCCAGAAGTTTGATCCTTAAGGGGTTAAGGGGAAACATGTAAGTGTGTTGGAATGGCCTAGTCAAAGCCCAGACCTCAATCCAATAGAAAATCTGTGGTCAGACTTAAAGATTGCTGTTCACAAGCGCAAACCATCCAACTTGAAGGAGCTGGAGCAGTTTTGCACGGAGGAATGGGCAAAAATCCCAGTGGTAAGATGTGGCAAGCTCATAGAGACTTATCCAAAGCGACTTGGAGCTGTGATTGCCGCAAAAAGTGGCTCTACAAAGTATTGACTTTAGGGGGGTAAATGGTTATGCACATTGACTGTTTCTGTTATTTATTCCTATTTGTTGTTTGCTTCAAAATAAAAAAAAAAAAAAAACATCTTCAAAGTTGTGGGCATGTTCTGTAAATGAAATGATGCAAATCCTCAAACAATCCATGTTAATTCCAGGTCGTGAGGCAACAAAACACGAAAAATGCCAAGGGGGGTGAATACTTTTGGCCGATTTGTGCTGTCATGTACTCACACGAATAAAGATTTGCAAAAAATAAGAACTTTTCTTACATAAATTTGTTTGCATACTTGCAGGGCTATTCTCTAAAGTGCAAATGGCCCCTCTACAGAATGGGGCAAAACCATTTGCTGCTGTAGGAATTCAACAATGTCCAGATTGTGTAAACCAGTAACAGAACTGGTTTGAATTTGGACCTGATTTCAGCTGTACCAAATGCCGACAGCCCAGCTCAGATTGAAATCTAGACCGAAGTATTAAATCCAAGTTTCAAATCACAGCCCAGATATTTTTAAAAATCCAAACTATTTGCCTGCTGGCAGTGCAAATGTTTTTTTTTTTAAAAATTCTCATTAAAAATAAATTAATACCCCACATTGTGGATGGCCGCACTCCCCTACCCAACGACAACCACGCACCACACACTAGCGCCCGGCCCCTCTTTAGGAGCTGACTTAACACCTCACATCTCCATCACTACGCGGGCACCCCAAGCTAGCCTTTCTGCCTAGCAACATAGAACAGGAACAGGTATCTGGCCCCCACCTAGCTCACCTAGCTCCCAAAGCGACAACACCTCCCACCGCCCTTCATATCCATGCCCATAAAGGATTCACCGAGGATCTCACCACCCGACAACAAACGGGCACCACACATACCCCCCCTAGGCATAGTAGCCCCGGACACATCATATGTCATACCTACCTCCAGGTAGGCAACTACCGGTGCTCGAGGAGACATGGGAGGCTAAGCTTGTCCCTAGTGGCTTACTGCCTGAGGATACACTATTTACATAACTATCATATTAGCAATGATACTCTCTGGGGCAAACGAGGTCTCTTAGTCCAAACGCTAATAACATAACGTTTACAGGCATCATGTGGTACTATATTATGTAGTATCGTATTATATTGTGTGGCATCGAGACATTTCTCTAATACATGTCCATTTTATGTTCATGCTAAAACAAGCGATATGACGAGGTTAAACGTTTTAACATTTCTGTTTTGTTTTACTTAATTACAACCTACTTTTAATCAAGCCTCTCTTGACAGTTAACGGTTTGGTATACAATAAGTTAAACTATGCTGTGTGACATAGCCAGAATGGTACTCTAGGTTACCAAAATTTAGTTGTCTAGATGCATCAGCGAAGTTACCTTTAAGCCAAGTAACAGAATTAACAATCAGTCCCCTTAAGGCACGCTGAACCAGATGAGTTATTTAGCAAACTGTTTATTGTAATTCATTCATTACTGCCTAACCTATTACCATGCTCTTCAAAACAAAATTTGTGCAATTTCTTTCTGCCACTGTTTTACTCGCATATGTTCCAGTATAAATGCACGCTGTTGTGGCGTATGTAAACCGTATGTACTCACCTGCACACCAAAAATAAAGAATTCAAAAAAAAAATAAAAAAAATAATACAAATCATCATGGCACCCTGCGTGACCGCACAGCTTGCCCACCCTAACGGCTGGCCCTGCTGACACACACTGATGTTACTACTTAGACATCCCTCAATATTACTACAGAAATGAGAGTAAACACCAATAAACTGTGGAAACAGAGCTGATCCCCCCAAATTTATAAAGGTTTGCTTAGAGGATTTATTGTAAGATTAAATCATGCCTCCTCCTCTCTCCCCCATGCGCTGCTCTGTAGGCTGGGAGGAAGTGAAGAGTAATCACAGTCTCCCAGCACAACGCCATCTGTGGCTGCATGGGGAACAGCTGTTTAATGTAATGCTTGCAGGACGGCCAGCTGCCGCAGAACCTCTTTGTTTCCGTCTCTGCAAAGGGCTCTAGGCACTGCTTGTTGTGAGTGTGAGCCACTGTAAATTAGGGGCAGAGGGCACTTGCACTGTGGTCAAGACGGGTCTGGGCAGGAGGAGAGTGCAGTGCAATCAGTGCACTCCCCTCCTGTGGGTCACCAGTAGACTGGTGCACCTGCCCAGGATCAGAGCCGGTGCAAGGATTTTTGCCGCCCTAGACAAAATATAAATTTGCCGCCCCCCCCCCCCCATGTGACATCACAATGCCCCACCCATATGATCTGCCATATGAACTAACGCCAGTGCTGCACACAGTGTGTGTTTACATTAAAAAGCCTGCAGGGACCAGCTATAGACACCAGAACCACTTCATTAAGCTATAGTGTCCCTTTAATGTGAGGTAAATTATAGATTAGTGTCACTAATAATATACTAGATTGCCTACTTACAATTAGATGAGGATGATGATGGGCTGCAGTTTAGCTCCACTGGTCTGGTGTAGAACAGGACCTCTGGAGGCTGTTTGCAACTGTGGTCACAAAATTCAACGTTCTGGGAGAATTGGAAGCAGCTCCATTTCTTGGGGGCCTCTTACACAGCTCAAGGTCTGGGCCCCAGTGCCTGACGGTGAGTATGCCCATAAGGCCCACTCACAAGTCCACTTATATGTTCCACCCACCCATGAGCTCGCTCACAGGGAGTGGAGTGTGTAGGGGATGTGTTATGTGTTATCTCATATGTGTGCTTATGGTATGTAGTGTATAGGGATACCAGTTTGTGCAGGTGATGCAGTGTGTTTGTGTGTAGTGGAAGCAGTGTGTATTTGTGTATAAGGGATGTATTATGTGTTTCTGGTTGTGTGTGAGGGATGCATTGTGTGAATCTGTGTTTGTATGCATAAGGGATGCAAGGTGTGTGTCTGTATGTGTGTGCATTGAGTGTAAGAGATGCATTGTGTTTCTGTGTGTATGTAAGAAAAACAGTGTGTGTGTTTGCATGTGTGTGTAAGGGTTTGCATTATATGTTTCTGTGTATGTGTGCAAATGATGCATTGTCTTTGTGTGTAAGGGTTGCATTGTGTGTGTGTGTAATGGATGCATTGTGTGTTTCTCTGTGTGTAAGGGAAGCATGTTCTGTTTCTGTGTATGTATAGGGATGCATTGTGTGTTTCTGTGTATGTATAGGGGTGCATTGTGTGTTTCTGTGTATGTATAGGGATGCATTGTGTGTGTGTGTGTGTGCGCGTAGTGTTAAAGAGCTCCCTGTCTTGCCCCCTGTCCTATAGAGCTGTCCCTTCTGTCCCTTAGAGCTCTCCCCTGCCCCTTAGTGGTCTCTCCTCTCCCCCACCCTCCCCTAGCGGTCTCTTCTCACACTCACCCACCCTCCCTGTGCTCTTCTCATCCCCCTCCACCCTCCCTGTGTTCTTCTCACTCCTCCCTCTCTGTGTTCTCACCCCCCCGTGTTCTTCTTACCCCCCTCCTCCCTGTGTTCTTCTTACTCCCCCCTTGTTCTTCTAACCCCCTTCTTCTTATTACTCCCCCCTTCTTCTTCTTAACCCTTCTACTTCTTCTTACCCCCTCTTCTTCTTCTTACCCCTTCCTTCTTCTTCTTACCCCATTCTTCTTCTTACCCCCCTTCTTCTTACCCCCCTTCTTCTTACCCCCTTCTTCTTCTTACTCCCCCCTCTTCTTCTTACTCCCCCTTCTTCTTCTTACCCCCCTCTTCTTCTTACCCCTTCTTCTAATTACTCCCCACTCTTGTTCTTACTCCCCCCTTCTTCTTCTTACCCCCTCTTTTTCTTATCTCCCCTCCTTCTTACTTCCCCCTTCTTCTTACTCCCCCCCCTTATTATCCCCCCTCCCCTCTTCTTACTCCCTCTCTTCCCTCTTCTTACTCCCTCTCTTCCCTCTTCTTACTCCCCCTCCCCTCTCTTCTTACTCCCCCCTCCCCTCTTCTTACTCCCCCCCCCTCCCCTCTTCTTACTCTCCCCCGTCTTCTTACTCTCCCCCCTCTTCTTACTCTCCCCCTCCCCTCTTCTTACTCTCCCCCTCCCCTCTTTTTACTCTCCCCCTCCCCTCTTCTTACTGCCCCCCCCTCTTTTTACTGTCCCCCCTCTTCTTACTGTCCCCCCTCTTCTTACTCTCCCCCTCCCCTCTTCTTACTCTCCCCCCTCCCCTCTTCTTACTCTCCCCCCTCCCCTCTTCTTACTCTCCCCCCTCTTCTTACTCTCCCCCCCTCCCCTCTTCTTACTCTCCCCCCTCTTCTTACTCTCCCCCTCCCCTCTTCTTACTCTCCCCCCTCCCCTCTTCTTACTCTCCCCCTCCCCTCTTTTTACTCTCCCCCCTCCCCTCTTTTTACTCTCCCCCTCCCCTCTTTTTACTCTCCCTCTCTCCTCTTTTTACTCTCCCCCTCCCCTCTTTTTACTCTCCCCCTCCCCTCTTTTTACTCTCCCCCCTCCCCTCTTTTTACTCCCCCCCCTTCTTCTTACCCCCTCCCCTGTAGGTGGCCGATCTGCACTCCAGTCCGCTGTCCCGGCCGGAGTGATAGGAAGGTGCTCAGTGTGCACCTTCCTGTCAGTCCGGCCGGGTACAGGAAACAGAAACTCCTGTTCCGCGCGGAACAGGAGTTTCTGTTTCCTGTACCCGGCCGGACTGACAGGAAGGTGCACACTCAGTGTGCACCTTCCCATCACTCCGGCCGGGACCGCGGACCGGAGTGCAGCTCGGTCACCTACAGGGGAGGGGAGGGAGGGAAAAGCAGCTGCAGCCGTCTGAGCGCTCTTTACAGAGCGCTCGGCGGCTGCAGCATTTAAAGGGCCGGCCCGCCGCGGCCGGTCCTAAAATAATTTCGGGCGGCCTGGGGGGCAATTGCCTCCCTGCCCCCTGGCCCAGCCCGCCCCTGACCACAGGGGTTTCTTGAATTTTTTGCTTTTACTGACAAGCCTAATGCAATTTTCTGTTGCCTTCAGTAGTGCAACTTTTAAATAATCCCATTTCGCTTGGACTCCATTTAAATTGCTCCAGTCTGATAATGACTCCTTTACACATATTCTAATTTTAGAAAAGTCTGTTTTTCTAAAGTCTAAAACTTTTGTTTTTGTGTGGTGTGACTCAGTCACTGTTCTTATATTAAACCACACTGACTGATGATCACTGGATCCTAAACTTTCACCTACAGTAATATCGGATACCAAATCTCCATTTGTTAACACTAAATCTAGTATGTCCTCTTGACGAGTTGGCTCCTCAACGACTTATTTTAGAGACAATCCCAGTAGGGAGTTTAGAATATGTGTGCTCCTGGCACAAGCAGCTATTTTTGTTTTCCAATTCACATCAGGAAGATTAAAGTCACCCATGATTATAACTTCCCCCTTCATTGTCATTTTAGCTATTTCTTCAACTAGTAGATTATCTAACTCTTCAATTTGTCCTGGGGGCCTATAAATCACACCTACACGAGTTACTGTGATTACCAAATTCTAACGTAACCCAAACGGACTCTATGTTCGCCTCACTAACTTTTATTAGGCTAGATTTTATGCTATCCTTCACATACAGGGGGGCACTCCTCCCCCTTTCCTGCCTTCTCTGTCTTTTCTATATAAAGTGTACCCTGGTATTGCTATGTCCCAGTCATTTTTCTCATTATACCATGTCTCAGCGACTAAATCTACATCAGTTGCCATTATTGCCACAAGTTCATGGATCTTATTCCCTAAACTGCAAGCATTTGTAGACATGACTCTAAACTAATCATTTTTTTAACACACTTGCTACAGGCACCTTCTGACCTTGTTTTGGGGGACAATTGGATTGATGTTTTATCACCCTTTTGCCCCCCCCCCCCTCCCTAGTTTAAATACATCCTAGCAAAACCTCTGAACTGCTCACTGAGAACATTTGTTCCCTTTTGAGAAAGATGCAAACCATCTTTTTTGTACAGTTTATTTCCATTCCAAACAGAGCTACCATAAGAAATAAAGCCAAATCCTTGCTCCCGACACCATTCACCAAGCCACAAGTTAAAGTCCCTAATACGCATCCGCCTGTCGTTCTGAGTGTTATGCACAGGCAGGACTTCAGAGAATGACAGTGTGGAAGCAACCTGCCATATATCTTTGGCAAAAACACTAAAAACGCCCTTAACCTCTGAAACCTCATTGCAAGCCAAGTCATTTGTCCCTAGATGGACAAGTACATCCAATTCGCCTTCCTGCTTTGCTCGCTTAACAATATTACAGATACGTCTCCTGTCTCTGTGAGCAGTAGCTCCGGGAAGACACCTCACAAGACCACCATTGCCCATCTCCACACCTCTTATGATAAAATCCCCTAACAACAACTGCTTTCTATTAGGCCTCACCATAGTCTCCAAGCCTCTTTCTACAACACCACTAGCCTCAGTGCCTCTCTCCACAACACCACTAGCCTCCACAACAAAGGGGGGAATGTGATGTAATTCCAGTAAAATACAAGTTTAGCAGGCTAAGATTGCCACAAGGCATATGTATGTATATGTGTTTGTAGTATCAGTTAGTTAATAACACGTAGCTAAGATACTGTCATCACTGTACTGACCAGGTGCAGGAATGTAAGAACTGGAATTACGCGTCCCTCTCCTTTGTATCAGATGAGCCACGTGGTTAGACCGGATGGATGAGTTTAGACTCTATTCATTAAATAGGTTAAGGGTATGTGTGGGTGTAGTTAATTGTGGGAGGAGCTACAGTGCTATATAAGGAATGTACTCTATGTATTCAGTACTCAGACTTTGCTGTATTTTGGTGACGCTAGTCCCTCTGAGTCCCGATCGGTGATCCAATAAAGAATCTCTTCCTTCCTGAAGAAACCTGTGTCCATCTCTCTGTGCTTGGCTTCCGTCAGTTTCTCCGGTATCATTTGGTGCATTGGCCGGGAAGCTCATCGTTCAACGGTAGCTGAGAGGCAGAGGCGTGAGACGGTCTATCTTTGCCCACGTTCTCTACGGCTGCACCCCTGAACTTCTGCGTGGACCTCCCTTCGTCTCGGCGCCACTGGTCTGTTGTCCAGGAGATCATCGGCCTCTACGTGAGAAGTGCTGGGGTGTCCCCGTCGATGAGTGTGAACTCAGGTTCAGGAACGAGGAGGTAAGATAACTGCTGTTTTAGACGGCAGGACCCGCTAGGGGTATACCGATTGTGCGGTAGGCCCAAAGGGGTTTTTGAATCTGTATCTGCCCCCTCTGTCGGAGGGAAGGAGCGAAGGCGCACCGCTCGATCGAACGCTCTTTAGTCAGACCGTTTGATTTGGTTAGTCAGGCGGGGTCCTGGTGTAAGATAGCCCTAGCCGGACACCGGTGTCTTGTCTAGACTAGCGTTCTAGGGTGTATATTACGTTCGCTAGGTCGGAGGGACCGGGAGACTAAGCGGCGCCTGTGTAAATTCGGTTCGCTAGTTCTCATCCTATCTGGGCTAAGTGGGAAGGCGTGTAAATTTGGAACCCACTAGACTTTTGATAGTACGACTAAGAGGCGCCTGTGTAAATTCGGATCTCTAGCTCGTTGTATAGTGCGACTAAGAGGCGCCTGTGTAAATTCGGTTCTCTAGCTCGCTATGTATATGTGGTGATTGGGCAGTGTGGCTAACCAAAACGGGTGTATATAGTTTTAGGTAGTCCATTCAAGGTACTGGCCAATAGTTTAGTTGGGAATTGTAAATGTGTTAACGATTGTTTTAGTAAAGTGTATATCTTGTTAGATAGCGCGAGCTCAGCCGTCTAGCGAGAGTGTTAATAGTGTGTTGCTGTATTATAGTGCACGGTACCATAACCCTGTATATTTACTGACATTATATAATAAGTACTAATCATTGTCGTCCATTGCATGTTTTAACACCATAACCACTAATAATTGTATTGTGACCTTAACTTGTGCTTTGACCTATGCTAACCGTACTGTAACCGCTATTTGTAAAAGACGATGTTACTGGGGTGTGTTATAGACGGGTAATTCGTATATAGAGAATTATAGCGTGGGTGACTGTGTAGTTACGCCAAAGGGCATAATATTGATTATATAGTGACTGGTGTAGCAGCTGTGTGTGTACGGGAATTCCCTGAGTGTTTATTGTTATTGTGTACGTTTCACTTGGTAACCGTACCACGTGGTGCTGTTGCCAGAGGAAACGGGTGTGACTGTTGAATAGTACGCGTGTATAGTAATCGTTGTCAACGACGTTCCACTGTTAAATATGGGTGCGTCGCAGTCAACGATTCCGGATCCCTTAGGATGTATGGTTAAGAATTTTAAAAAGGGATTCAAAGTTTGTGATTTTGGGGTTAAGATGTCCCCTGTACGTTTGGTCACTTTGTGCACTAGGGAGTGGCCTACTTTGGTTGCGGCATGGCCGCCACGTGGCAGTTTGGATCCAACTCTGGTACAGCGCTTACACGTGGCTGTATCAGGTAGGCCTGAACTTTACGGCCAGTTTCCTTATATTGATTGTTGGAGACAGGCCGTAAATGACTCGCCAAAATGGCTCCGGACATGCCACGAGGAACAGTGTCGCCTCATGGTAGCTAGGACTTGTTCGTCCACTAGGGCTGGTGTTAGGCCCATTTTGGACACGCCCCCTGAGTCCGAGATCCCTTTGCCGCCCCCTTACTTTCCGGTAAGAGGAAGTGACGCAAATACAGGAAGTCCTGTAACCCTTCCCTCACTACCCCCATCCACTTCCGCTTCCTCCTCCAGTACAGGATCCACCCCCCCTCGTACTAAATCTCCCCTTCCGGAACCAGAACCCACCCCCATTAGAAACGAATATCCTGATTTGGCGCCACTTCAGACTTCCGGTCAAGCTTCATCTAGCTCGGCCCGAAGTGTTCTATTCACTACCTTTTCCCAAAACCAACCTCCCACATCCCCATACCCTATCTCTCCCCGACCGGAACCCATGACTGACGCTTCCCTACGTAGCCCCATCCAAACCCGACAGTTGACTGGTGCCCAACAATTAAAGCACTATCAGATGCCTCTTCGCTTAAATCCCGGGTCAGCTTATATCGATGCCGCAGGTCAAATGGCACACGCTGACCCTGTCTTCGTATATGTCCCTTTCACCACTACCGACCTTTTAAACTGGAAGACCCATAATTCCTCGTATACTGAGAAACCACAAGCCATGACTGATCTGTTCACCTCAATAGTACAGACACATAATCCGACATGGGCTGATTGCCAGCAGTTATTAATGACTTTATTTAACAATGAGGAAAGGACAAGAATAAATCAAGCAGCCATTAAAGCATTAGAGGATAGAGCCCGTGCTTTGAACCAAGCTAATCCAGCAGCATGGGCCGCAACACATTATCCCAACACTGATCCCGATTGGAACGTAAATGGTGCTGATATGGTTCAACTCAGAGCCTATAGAGACGCTATAATTGCTGGCATGAAAGCCGGAGGAAAGAAAGCCATTAACATGTCGAAGACAGTTGAGGTGATCCAGAAAAGCGATGAAGCGCCCAGTGTCTTTTATGACCGATTATTGGAGGCGTACCGCTTGTACACCCCCTTTAATCCGGAAGACGCAGACAATTCCCGAATGGTTAACTCCGCCTTTGTCAGCCAAGCTTACGGAGATATTAAGCGCAAGCTACAAAAGTTAGAAGGGTTTGCAGGTATGTCAATCTCCCAACTAATGGAGGTAGCTAATAAGGTCTATATGAATAGGGAAACAGAAAGCAAGAAAGAGGAGGAGCGCAAGATGCGTAAAAAGGCTGATATGCTAGCGGTAGCGATCGCAGGCGTAGATAAACGGGGCCCAGATAGAGGCAATAATAGATGGAGTAGGGAGCCTTTGAGTAGGGATCAGTGTGCGTATTGCAAGGAAGAAGGGCATTGGAGGAACGAATGTCCGCAAAGAGAGCAGTACGAGAGAGACCAACCCAGGGCAGGCTACGGAAACTTTAGAGGCAGAGCGAGAGGTAGAGGAGGTCCCGGAGGGAGTAATGGTTATAGAGGGAGTAATGGGAACAGAGGAAGTGTTAGGGAAGACAGGTATATTCCAGCAGCGCAAAGGTCTCGCGATAGAGAAGGTAGGGACTTTGTAGGATTGGCTGACACGGTCATGGAGGACTATTGATACCGACCGGGCTCCATCCCCCTTGGTCGAGCGGAGCCTATGGTCGATGTATCAATAGGGGGGAAAAGGAGTGCGTTCATGATCGACACTGGTGCTGAACATTCAGTGGTGACTAATCTAGTTGCTCCTCCATCTGGAAGGACTATTACTGTGATAGGAGCAACTGGAAGAAGTGCTGAAAGACCGGTTCTTAAAAGTCGACTCTGTACATTGGGAGGCCACGTAGTAAAACACCAATTCCTTTATATGCCTGAATGTCCAGTCCAATTGCTGGGACGTGATATGCTATCCAAATTACAAGCGCAGATTACGTTCCTACCAGATGGAACAACATCTTTAAAGTTTAATGGACCTTCAGGTATTATGACTTTATCCGTACCAAAGGAAGAAGAGTGGCGACTTTATACAGTGTTGACTAGCCAAAACCCTAGGAGTGATGAGACATTGTTTAACATACCAGGAGTTTGGGCAGAGAACAACCCACCAGGACTGGCCCGCAATATTCCACCAATAAAAATTGAACTGAAACATGGGGTTTATCCAGTGAGCCTAAGACAATATCACATTCCGCAGAAGGCTAAGAAGAACATCCAATCCTATCTGGATAAGTTCATACGCGATAAAAGTAGCAGAAGTGACTCCGTGGATACATCACTCCAGGGTTAAACCAGCAGCAGTCGATTCTTGGCAAGTTACAGCAGATCCAGAGAATCCCTGCAAGATCCGGTTAAAACGCACTACTCAGTCGGAGTAACGAGGAATTATTGTGGATTACAAATTTTATTGTTACAGGTGTGAGTGAGAAGGCCATAATAAAGCCTGTCCGCTTACATCACATAGTGTATAAGCCAGGAAAGTCTCGAAGGGACACCTGTGAAGATGAGCAGAACTCCATTCCCTGCAGCCCCTCACATCCTGGAAGCTGAGGCGCCATCGCACGGACGAAGACTGAGGATGACGGCGAAAGATGTGCTTTTGATAGTGTTTATTTATATGTGTTTTTATATTCAGGAAGGTAGAGGTACCGACACTCCTAGCTGTGAGGTATGCATTAAGACTACGAGAACAGGTAACCATATTTCCCAAACCCTAATTTGGCATTCACAATACGAATGTAAAGGAGATGTATCGAGATGTAGATACTTAAATATAGATTATAGTGTGTGCCATTTAGGAGTAGGAGAACCTAAGTGCTTCAGTCCGGAGTATCAGCCTCGTACAATTTGGTTGACTCTCAGGAATGGAGATCCTCAGGGGACCCTAATTAATAAAACGGTGTTAGAATCCGTACATTCTTCGGGTGTTCTGCTATTTGATGCGTGTAAAGCGATATCGAGTGGTAGAAAGCCGTGGAATGTATGTGGGGATCTTAGATGGGAGAGGACGTATGGGTCTAACGATAAATATATTTGTCCCAGTAGCAAAAAAATAAATATGTAAGTCCTAGATGCCCAAATAGAGATTATAACTTTTGCCCATATTGGTCTTGTGTGGGGTGGGCAACTTGGGGACAGACAGTAGACAAAGACATGATAGTGACTAAGTTGCCGACTAGCCCTTATTGTAAGTCTATGGAATGCAACCCAGTCCATATACTCATTAATAACCCCGACAAGTTCTTAGATAAGTATGGAAATTTATTTGGGTTTCAAATATACGGGACGGGTTTAGATCCTGGGACATTATTGTTTATAGGAATAGAGACTGATACGGTATCCTCCCAGACTCATCAAGTATACCATTCCTTTTACGAAGAGATGAGTATAGATAATAAGATCCCCCATAATGCTAAAAACCTGTTCATCGATTTAGCTGAAAGTATTGCCGGTAGTCTTAATGTTACCAACTGCTATGTGTGTGGAGGTACTAACATGGGAGACCAATGGCCTTAGGAAGCAAAGGAGGTAATGTCCGGTTCTGAGGCAGTTCAACAATTAATATCTTCACAAGCCGATTATCAGATGAGTGTTAGAGGTAAATCTGAGTGGAGATTAAAGACCTCCATCATAGGTTATGTTTGCATAGCAAGGAAAGGAATAATGTATAATACTTCTGTAGGAGAATTAACTTGTCTAGGGCAAAAAGCTTATGATGATGATACAAAGAATACAACTTGGTGGTCGGCTTCAAATGTCTCAGAACCATCTAACCCGTTTGCTAGATATGCCAATTTAAAGGACGTGTGGTTTGATCTATCCATCACATCTACCTGGAGAGCCCCAGCAAATTTGTACTGGATCTGTGGTAAGAAAGCCTATTCGGAGCTGCCACAGGACTGGGAAGGGGCATGTGTGTTGGGTATGCTCAAACCATCCTTCTTCTTGTTACCGATTGAAACAGGTGAGACTTTAGGTGTTAAAGTGTATGATGTGAATCATAGGAAGAAAAGGGGACCCATAGAGATAGGCACCTGGGAAGATAATGAATGGCCTCCCCAGCGTATCATAGATTACTATGGGCCAGCCACGTGGGCTGAGGATGGTACCTTTGGTTATAGAACCCCTATTTATATGCTCAACCGTATTATAAGGTTACAGGCGGTGGTTGAGATTATCACTAATGAAACATCACAAGCGCTCAATCTTCTAGCGAAGCATAACACCAGGATGAGGACAGCAGTCTACCAAAATAGATTAGCCTTGGATTACCTTTTGGCAGTAGAGGGAGGTGTATGTGGGAAGTTTAACCTAAGTAATTGCTGTCTTCAAATAGATGACGAAGGGCAAGCAATAGCTGAGCTTACTAGCCATATGGTTAAACTAGCGCATGTGCCTACTCAGGTATGGAAAGGGTATAATCCAAGTAGTTGGTTTGGTAGCTGGTATGAGTGGTTTGGAGGGCTTAAGGCAGTGGTAGGTGGAGTCCTACTGATTTTACTGTTGTGTCTACTCCTACCGTGTCTTATACCCTTAGTAGTTAGGTCTGTGCAAAGCCTGATAGGAAGTATAGCAGAGAGGAAGGCTGCTGCACAGATAATGGCGATATATAAGTATAAGGCTCTAGATCAGGGAGAA
This sequence comes from Pelobates fuscus, assembly GCF_036172605.1. Lineage (NCBI taxonomy): Eukaryota > Metazoa > Chordata > Amphibia > Anura > Pelobatidae > Pelobates > Pelobates fuscus. Next base: position 222,583,976 of record NC_086320.1, on the reverse strand, counting down.
CCAATGCAAGAAGATGAATGTTGAAGATTCACATCATAAGATAAGTCTGGTCTGGTTCATGGTAACCTGAGGTATATGCAAACCAAGGTTAAGTGATGCCTCAAGTAATTGTGAAATATCAGAGGCATCAAAGGGGGGAATGTGATGTAATTCCAGTAAAATACAAGTTTAGCAGGCTAAGATTGCCACAAGGCATATGTATGTATATGTGTTTGTAGTATCAGTTAGTTAATAACACGTAGCTAAGATACTGTCATCACTGTACTGACCAGGTGCAGGAATGTAAGAACTGGAATTACGCGTCCCTCTCCTTTGTATCAGATGAGCCACGTGGTTAGACCGGATGGATGAGTTTAGACTCTATTCATTAAATAGGTTAAGGGTATGTGTGGGTGTAGTTAATTGTGGGAGGAGCTACAGTGCTATATAAGGAATGTACTCTATGTATTCAGTACTCAGACTTTGCTGTATTTTGGTGACGCTAGTCCCTCTGAGTCCCGATCGGTGATCCAATAAAGAATCTCTTCCTTCCTGAAGAAACCTGTGTCCATCTCTCTGTGCTTGGCTTCCGTCAGTTTCTCCGGTATCACCACTAGCCTCAATGCCTCTCTCCACAACACCACTAGCCTCAGTGCCTCTCTCCACAACACCACTAGCCTCAGTGCCTCTCTCCACAACACCACTAGCCTCAATGCCTCTCTCCACAACACCACTAGCCTCAGTGCCTCTCTCCACAACACCACTAGCCTCAATGCCTCTCTCCACAACACCACTAGCCTCAATGCCTCTCTCCACAACACCACTAGCCTCAATGCCTCTCTCCACAACACCACTACCCTCAGTGCCTGTCTCCATATCACCATTACACTCTGAAAGTGCAGAAAATGAATTATGTAGAGCAACAGACTGATATATAGATAAACAGTAATAGTGTTGTATGTCCAAATACAGTACATTTAACCCCTTAAGGACACATGACATGTCTGACACGTCATGATTCCCTTTTATTCCAGAAGTTTGGTCCTTAAGGGGTTAATAAGGTGATAATGTAACTCTCACCTTTATTAGAGCCCCACAGATCCCTGGCTCTAGGGTAGGAAAGTCTAGTCTCAACTTGTGGGGTGACACTCATCAAACAATGATATGGAAACAGGAATCAAAATAGGACTACCAGAAGTGCTAACAATATGTATTTATTATAACACTATTAAAAACAAAAACTATTAAAAATTAATAAACAACATAAACAATTGCATTTTTGAAGGTTCTGGTAATGAAGGCTTTCCAAAGCGTGTTTCGCTAAAATAGCTTTATCAGTTGGCAATATGGGGGTCCAGGTGGGAGTGTCCATCTTAAAATGATCGCACCAAATTGACTGGTGTGATCAAGTGTCTTGTCCCGACTAATAGCAATCTCTTTGGGCACTCTGCCCACACTTATAGCTTCCGGAATTTGTACTATATGTCTCTCGTGTCTGCTCGAAATTATGTAATCAGCTGATTGCGGCGGCCAGAGATGATGATTGTTGGCGATCACAGGACCTGGAAATTACGTTCTGCTACCTGCGTTTCATGGGTTTGGGGTGAATGGGCTCGGTATGCAGAGATTTTATACTGACACAGTCACTGAATTAACCCCTTAAGGACGTATGACATGTCATGATTCCCTTTTATTCCAGAAGTTTGGTCTTTAAGGGGTTAAAAGGTTTTATTTTGAAAACAAATAGAATGCAAAAGTCTCAATGCAAGTATAATAAAGTAACGGTAAATAAAGCAATTCCTTTACAAGAAATAAAATTCTTTAAGGAAAAATAAAGTCTTTTACTAGAGTTCCATCACTTGGCAAATGAAGAAAGGCTTGATTGAAGTTGTAGTAGAATTGCGGGAGATAAATCAAAGCTGGGACAGTTTGCAGGGGTTAACCTAGGTTGAAACAGAGTTGCAGGGGTTAACCATGGTTGAAACAGCGTTGCAGGGGTTAAAGGGACACTATAATCACCAGAACAACTATAGCTTAAAGGACCACTCTAGTGCCAGGAAAACATACTCGTTTTCCTGGCACTAGAGTGCCCTGAGGGTGCCCCCACCCTCAGGGTCCCCCTCCCGCCCGGCTCTGGAAAGGGGAAAAGGGGTAAAACTTACCTTTTTCCAGCGCTGGGCGGGGAGCTCTCCTCCTCCTCTCCGCCTCCTCTCCGCCCCGTCGGCTGAATGCGCACGCGCGGCAAGAGCTGCGCGCGCATTCAGCCGGTCGCATAGGAAAGCGTTTACAATGCTTTCCTATGGACGCTTGCGTGCTCTCACTGTGATTTTCACAGTGAGAATCACGCAAGCGCCTCTAGCGGCTGTCAATGAGACAGCCACTAGAGGATTAGGGGGAAGGCTGAACCAATTTATAAACATAGCAGTTTCTCTGAAACTGCTATGTTTATAAAAAAAATGGGTTAACCCTAGCTGGACCTGGCACCCAGACCACTTCATTAAGCTGAAGTGGTCTGGGAACCTAGAGTGGTCCTTTAATGTAGTTGTTCTGGTGAGTATAATCATTGCCTTCAGGCATTTTAATGCAAACACTGCCTATTCAGAGAAAAGGTAGACTTGGAAGGGTAAAATTTATGGGAAATTCCTACCAAGGTAGAGGTGTATTCCCTAGCAGTGGGTACCAGGGCCGGACTGGGAAAAAAAATAGGCCAGGGCATTTTTCAATCAGAGCGGCCCTCTAAGAAGGGGGTCGGGGCCAGAGAGGGTGTGTTTAGTCAAAGTGAGCATGTTGGTTCAATGCGCAGAGCTCCGCTGCAGTGCAAGCAAATTTAATAACATGCTTGCGCTGTTTGCTTTTAAATTGTCTCTGGTGTCTCCATAAGTGGGATACCAGAGGACAAAAGGGCCAGGAAAGTTTATGGTGCATGTGTTTGGAGCCTGCTTGTGGGATTGCGTGTGTGTAGCGTGTGCATGGCCGCCTTAGGGGTGTGCGAGCTGTGCGACCGCACAGAGCGACATGGCAGCAGGGGGCGCCCTATGGCCGACACAGCTCGCACACTCCCTGCCCTCTACCAGGGCTTAGCAGAGAGAGACTGTAGGAGGCGGAGCCAAACGGCCGGCAGGGGCGGAGCCAAGCGGCCGGCGGGGGCGGAGCTAACCAAGGCCCGAATCTGCTGCCTGGTAAGTGAGACCAAAGTGCCCCTGCTCCCCTATAGTACCCCAGTTCCACATCTATCCCTATAGTGCCCCTGCTCCCTCTGTAGTGCTGCCCCCTCTACCCCTATAGTGCCCCCCTCTACCCCTACAGTGCCCCTGCTGCCCCTATAGTAACCCTGCTCCCCCTATAGTAACCCTGTTCCCTATCTACCCCTATAGTGCCCCCCTCTTCTTCTATAGTGCCCCTGCTCCCCTTATAGTAACCCTGTTCTCCCTCTACCCCTATAGTGCCCCCTCGACCCCTATAGTGCCCCTGCTGCCCCTATAGTAACCCTGTTCCCCATCTATCCCTATAGTGCCCCCTCTACCCCTATAGTGCCCCTACTGCCCCTATAGTAACCATGTTCTCCCTCTACCCCTATAGTGCCCTGCTCTACCCTTATAGTGCCCCTGCTGCCCCTATAGTGCCCCTGCTGCCCCTATAGTAACCCTGTTCCCCATCTATCACTATAGTGCCCCCCTCTACCCCTATAGTGCCCCTACTGCCCCTATAGTAACCCTGTTCTCCCTCTACCCCTATAGTGCCCCCCTCTACTCCTATAGTGCCCCTGCTCCCCCTATAGTAACCCTGTTCTCCCTCTACCCCTATAGTGCCCCCTCTACCCCTATAGTGCCCCTGCTGCCCCTATAGTAACCCTGTTTCCCATCTATCCCTATAGTGCCCCCCTCTACCCCTATAGTGCCCCTGCTGCCCCTATGGTAACCCTGTTCCCCATCTATCCCTATAGTGCCCCCTCTTCCCCTACAGTGCTCCTGCTCCTCCTATAGTAACCCTGTTCCCTATCTACCCCTGTAACGGAGCTCCGTGTACTCCGACCGAGTACCCTCCGTTGATGGATGCTCCTAGCGCTCTCAGAGGACTCCAAGCACTGCAGACGACACCACAACCACCGCAGGCTCCACAACCGCCGTAGCTTAACTGGAGCCGCGCCGTCTTCCTTCCGCCCTGGAATGAACCTCCAGCATTCAGGACCGTGTGGGGAAGACCTCTCCTCCAGGAGAGCGTATCCGGAACAAGCTCTTAAAAGAGCTAAGTGATTGAAAGCTCAGGGGAATATGCAGAGCATAGCAATCCCCAGTGTGATACAGCAATTCCCTCCAATAACGAGACAAGGCTACGTTTTGAAGGGTCAAGAAGAACTGAGGACTGGAACACCCAGCCTGCTTTTTATTAGGATAAGGTACACACAGGACACTCCCAGGGGGTGAAAATAACCAATCATACATATGGTAACACCCCCACGTCTCCTCCCCTCAGATAAACACATAACATAATTATAATGTCCACATTTTTACTCAAGTTCTGGATGTACCCCAAAACCAAGGGGTACACCTTTAAATCTGGCACCACTGGATAGCTCTTATTCAGGAGGGTAACATGTCCAAAAATCAGCTCATTCGGATGAATGGTTCGGGAGATATAGAGTTCCAAAGATTTGACCGACCGCACAGACCAACTAGCCGAAAATAGTTCCATGAGTTTTGGCCTTGCGGTCGGTCTCCGTTCGCACTGTAAAAAGACACGAAAACCTTGCCATCCATTCGCATCTCCGTGATCGCTAGAATCCCCATACCAAGTTAAGTATAACTACCGAACGGCCGGTTGTTCGGTAGTTTCCGTACGAAGTTCTGGGTGCATGGAGGTCTCAGCGGTGTTCGCCTGTTTGCGTATCCGATTTTAGTTCCATGCGTTTCCAGGCAAACACCGCTGTTCGTGCGCAAGATGGCCGCGGACACGTGTAAAGTCCCGAAATGGCGGCCACCTATTCAGAGAACAAAGAATTCGTCTGAAATCATACGAACGTCTGCATTCTCCAGTAAAAGTATTCCCATGCAATCTATTTGTATAAATCCCCTGGCTGTTCGGTTATATTAGCAGTCCAGATCTACATCATAGTTAAAGGGCTAGAGTCAGCCTAATACAAATCCATATGCCCAAATACAGTGTTTAAAGTGCAATACAGTCCAGGGCCATAGTCGCAGGGGAGGAGGCAGGCAAGCAGGCCTCTCCAGGACAAAGTGGCGAAGGGCACTTCGTCACAACCCCTATAGTGCCCCCTCTTTCCCTATATTGTCCCTGCTGCCCCTATAGTAACAGTGTTCCCCCTCTACCCCTATAGTGCCCCCCTCTACCCCTATAGTGCCCCCCTCTTCCCCTATAGTGGCCCTGCTCCCCTATAGTAACCCTGCTCCCCATCTACCCCTATAGTTCCTCCCCATCTAACCCTATAGTGTACCTGCTTCCTCCATCTACCCCTATAGTGCCCATGCTCCTCATCTATCCCTATAGTGCCCATGCTCCCCCTATATTGCCATTGTTCCATGTCTACCCTAGTGCCATCTACCCTACCTACTGCTATAGTGCATTGCTCCCCCATCTACCCCAGTGCACCCGCTCCCCCCATATACTGCCATAGCACCCCCGCTCCCCATCTACCCCAGTGCCCCTGCTCCCCTTATCTACTGCTATAGTGAACACTAAAAACACACAGTCAATACACACACGTATCAGACACAGTCAAAGGACACAGTAGCAGATTTGATTACTGGGTTATGCAGGTAAAGCCAGGGTAATCCAAGGATCATAAGAGACAAAGGAGAGGGAGCCAAATAAAAGCATAATGTTTCTGTATGTCCTTTTCTAATTGAGACCAGACTTTGAAATACTGCCATCAGTCATTTGAAAATGCAGAAGTTTAACCTTGTTACGCTTGGGTATAGTCAAGGTATTAGCCAAAGCAATATCAATGTCAGACCTTCCGGCATTCGCTAACCGTGGACTTCCGGGTTCTCGGAGCGCGGCCACTCCCCCTCCTATGACGTGGTCGTTCCCAGGGTTCATAGAGAGTCCGCGTCAACACCACAGTGCTGGATCAACTCGAAAGCTCCCGCGAACTTCAAACTGAAATATTTACTTCTACTGTGTATCGGACCCGGACTGTTTAATCATTTACCCTCCTTCTCCTCTCCTACGACCTCGGACTGTTTTTGGATATTCTCTTGCCTGCTGCAACCTCGATTCTCTGTGGAATCTCTATCATCAATTTGGATTATCACTCCTTCATAAGTTAAGTAAACCAGATTGGCTCTAAATATATATCCATCCTAAATCTAAGTGGTTCGCTATCTGCTCCACATCAACTCATGGTCTTGTTTCCAACACCTACTTCTTAATTATCTGCATCCTAATTTGGAACTTATCGCTGGTTGTGCTAAATTTACCTTATCCTAAAACAACTTCAAACACCGCTGCTGGTTATAACCTGCCAGGAATTAAAGAGACAGTTCAATTTGATTATCTTTTTTTATTTAAAGTAATAAACATTATCAACCTCAGAAATCTGCAGTTGTTTCCATCTTATCAACAATTGAGCGTTACAGATTGATCCAGCCTAATTAATGGATACAGCAGATCTCACTTCTGAAATCACCAGATTAAACCAAAGGGTGGATACTCTCACTCAAGGCATGCAAGATCTACAGATCACCAATGAAAGAATCCTTACTTATGTAAGGGACTTGCAAACCCATACTCCTCACACAGTTACACACTCGGCTAGTGACCCTGCTGTCTCCAACCCCGAAAAATTCTCTGGAGACAGGTCCCAATACCGAGAGTTCATCAATTCTTGCAAGTTGTTGATTGCATTAAAACCCCGATCATATCCCACTGAAAGATCTAAAGTCTGTTCTGTTATTTCATTTCTGAGAGGTGAACCCATGGCCTGGGCTCATTCCTTTCTTGAGAATGATGATCCCATATTGGATTCTCTGGATGAATTCTTTGAAGCCATGTCTCTCCTTTACGAAGACCCAAACAAACAAGCGACTGCAGATTTAACCATTAGAACACTGCAGCAAAGAAACCGGCCTGTTGAAGATTACATTGCTGAATTCAAACGATGGGCACCTGATACTCAGTGGAATGACATAACTCTACGTAACCAGTTCCGTATTGGGTTATCTGAAGCTGTCAAAGATGAGCTCTCCAGAACTGAACTACCTACTACACTAAATACACTTATTCAACTGTCAATCAGTATCGACCGAAGACTTAGGGAAAGAAAAGCTGAGAAATCACTCACTAGCTCTCTATGGAAAAAACCCTTCACCTCTTCAAAGGCACCGGAGAAACCTATAACTCCCGCTGAACCTATGGAAATAGGGGTTGTGAGAAGTCCTCTTACTCCAGAAGAGAGAACCAGAAGAAGACAACTGAACCTCTGCATGTACTGTGCTTCGCAAGAACATGTTGTCCCAGACTGTCCCCTATTGAAACGTCCAAGAGGCGGTAAGCATGGTTCTACCACGACTATAATGAGTGTACTTCCTTCTAAACCAACCTCTCATTTTTCCTCTGTCTCTCTCATATTACAGTGGGACAAAGAAAGAATTACGACTAAGGCCATTATTGACTCCGGTGCTAATGGGGTGTTCCTGGACTCATCCTTTGTTACAAAAAATAAAATTCCTTGCGTTCAAAAACGTAATTCCGTCTCTGTCAGAGTTATTGATGGCTCCTTAATCTCCTCGGGGCCCATTCGCCTTGAAACTGTCCCTTTAAGGACTACTACTAATTATCTCCATTCTGAATTTCTTGTTTTTGATGTCATAAATTCTCCTCTTTATCCTATAATATTAGGGATAGACTGGTTACGGACTCACAACCCACTTATTACCTGGGCTCCTTTCTCTCTCACGTTTAACTCTGCATATTGCCAGAGAACATGTCTACAGCACATCCCCATTTTGCATGTTACTAGGGAATCCACTATACCTTCCATCTATTCAGAGTTCGCTGATGTGTTCAGTAAAAAGGAAGCAGAGACACTTCCTCCTCATCGACCCTATGATTGTCCGATTGACCTTGTTCCTGGTGCTCCTATCCCTTTTGGACACATTTACCCTCTCTCTGAATCAGAGTTAAAAACCCTCAAGGAATACCTGGATGAAAACCTCCGGAAGGGGTTCATTAGACCTTCCTGTTCACCAGCCGCTTCCAGCATGTTTTTTGTAAGAAACAAGGACCAGACTATTCGGCCAATCATCGATTACAGGTCTTTAAATAAAATAACTATCAAGAATCGTTACCCTCTTCCCCTGATCAATGAGTTGATTGAAAGATTAAGAACAGCTACCATCTACACTAAACTTGACCTTCGTGGGGCATATAACCTTGTTAGAATCAAAGCCAATGATGAATGGAAAACGGCGTTCAGAACCCGATATGGTCTTTACGAATATCTTGTCATGCCCTTCGGGCTATGTAACGCCCCTGCAACCTTTCAGCATTTCATTAACGATATCTTCCGAGATCTCCTAGACGTTTGTGTCATCATTTACTTAGATGATATTCTCATCTACTCCAACAACCTTGAAGAACACAGAAAACACGTGAGATGGGTATTATCCAGATTAAGAACACACAAATTATACGCAAAACCAGAAAAATGTATATTTGAAGTCAATGAAATCACTTTTTTGGGATATGTTATCTCCCCTCATTCAATAAGTATGGATACCTCCAAAATAGATTGCATTGTCAACTGGTCTACTCCTACTAATACTAAAGACTTACAACGTTTTCTGGGATTTGCCAACTTCTATAGGAAGTTCATTAAAAATTACTCCAAGGTTGCTCATCCCCTCAACCTGCTCAATAGCAGTAAACGGTCCTTTGCTTGGAACGAAGAGGCTCAAGCAGCCTTTGATGAATTAAAACGGAGATTCACAAGTGCACCCATTCTTCAACTACCTAATCCTGCTTTTCTCTACGTCATGGAAACGGATGCTTCTGATACAGCTATCGGGGCTGTCCTCTCTCAACACCAAACGCCTCAAGATCCTCTCCATCCAGTAGCTTTTTTTTCACGATCCTTGTCTCCTGCTGAACGAAATTATCCTGTAGGAGAAAAAGAGTTATTAAGTATTAAAGCTGCATTCGAAAACTGGCGTCACATACTTGAAGACACACGCACTCCTGTAATTGTTTATACCGACCATAGGAACCTTGAATATCTTCATTCCAACAAAACACTCTCTGCCAGACAAGTACGCTGGAATCTTTTCTTTTCCCGTTTCAATTTTCAAATCATCTACAGACCTGGATCCAGAAATAAAAAGGCAGATGCCCTGTCCAGAATTCACCAAGATCTTCCTGTAAACGAAACTCAACCTCCTAAAATCATAGGTATTATTTCGTCATTAACTGATGATATTAAACATCTCAAAGAAGAAGATCTTGAACTTCCCAAACAAGGCAATCTATCAAAAAAGGACGGTTTGTACTACTTCAAGGACAGGTTATACATTCCTCCCTTGTTTAGGAATAAAATACTCTCCTTGATTCATGATTCCCCTCTGGCTGGTCATCCTGGTACAAGAAAAACACTGGAGCTGTCTAAAAGATATTACTGGTGGCCTCGCCAGGACAGAACCATAGAATCTTATGTAAAAAACTGCCCAACCTGTCTGAGATCAAAATCTGACCATCATCCGCCATTCGGTCAATTACTGAGCCTACCTATTCCAGAAAGACCTTGGCAGTCCATCTCAATGGATTTCTTGGTAGAACTCCCTCCTTCGCAACATCATACCACCATTCTGGTAGTGGTAGACCGTTTCACCAAGATGTCCCATTTTATTCCTTTAAAGAAATTACCCTCTTCATCTGAACTTGCAAAAGTATTCATCAACAACATCGTGAAACTCCATGGTCTTCCTGAAGAAATCATATCAGACAGAGGAACACAGTTCACCTCCAAATTCTGGAATGAGATGTGTTCCTCCCTCAACATTCAACGTAAATTATCTTCAGCCTATCATCCTCAAACCAACGGACAAACAGAGAGAGTTAACCAATGTCTTGAACAATACTTGCGGTGTTATTGCTCTCATTTACAAGATGATTGGATCACGTGGTTACCAATGGCAGAGTTCTCTTACAACAACTCGGTACATACTAGTAGCAAAATGACTCCATTCTTCTCAAATTTTGGATTCCATCCTTCTTCATTCCCCGATCAAGGACTTCCTTCTTCTAATCCATACGTCTCCAACCATAACTCGTTCATGTCTGCCCTCTTCCTCAGGTTACGTGATAACCTTAAAAATGCATCAGCTGCTCAGAAAAAGTTTTTTGATACTGGTAGACGACCTTCCCCTACTTACAAGGTTGGTGATCTAGTATGGCTCTCTTCAAAAAACATTGTTACCAACCGTCCCTCAAAGAAACTAAGTTCACTCTTCCTTGGCCCTTTTCGTATATTGTCACTCATCAACGAAAACGTGGTTAGATTGAAACTTCCACCTACCATGAAACTACATCCAGTCTTCCATGTGTCATTGCTTAAACCACACCACTCCGACCCTTTCCAAAGGGATGTTCTTACTACTCCTGATCCCCTTCTGGTGCAAGGTGAAGAGGAATACGAGGTACAGAGGATTCTCGACTCACGAATCCATCGTGGTTCCTTACAATATCTTGTCCGGTGGAAGGGCTACGGAGTTGACGAAGACTCATGGGTGTCGTCCTCCGCGGTGCATGCTCGTCGACTTATCAACGCGTACCATGCTCGCTACCCATCCAGACCTCGTTGACAGCATCCGGTGGCTGCTTCTTATGAGGGGGGTTCTGTCAGACCTTCCGGCATTCGCTAACCGTGGACTTCCGGGTTCTCGGAGCGCGGCCACTCCCCCTCCTATGACGTGGTCGTTCCCAGGGTTCATAGAGAGTCCGCGTCAACACCACAGTGCTGGATCAACTCGAAAGCTCCCGCGAACTTCAAACTGAAATATTTACTTCTACTGTGTATCGGACCCGGACTGTTTAATCATTTACCCTCCTTCTCCTCTCCTACGACCTCGGACTGTTTTTGGATATTCTCTTGCCTGCTGCAACCTCGATTCTCTGTGGAATCTCTATCATCAATTTGGATTATCACTCCTTCATAAGTTAAGTAAACCAGATTGGCTCTAAATATATATCCATCCTAAATCTAAGTGGTTCGCTATCTGCTCCACATCAACTCATGGTCTTGTTTCCAACACCTACTTCTTAATTATCTGCATCCTAATTTGGAACTTATCGCTGGTTGTGCTAAATTTACCTTATCCTAAAACAACTTCAAACACCGCTGCTGGTTATAACCTGCCAGGAATTAAAGAGACAGTTCAATTTGATTATCTTTTTTTATTTAAAGTAATAAACATTATCAACCTCAGAAATCTGCAGTTGTTTCCATCTTATCAACAATTGAGCGTTACAATCAAGTACACACCCACTAGCGCCAGGGTCCACCATAGCGGGTAATCCAATCCTCTGATCTCCCTATTGTAGAAGAAGGGGAAGGATCAGATGTGGTGTGTCTGGCTTGGGTACAGAATAACTTAGAGAAGCCAGGATGCGGTTTCCTTGTCTGGTTCCTGGCTTTTCAGGTAGAGGAACTTGTGGTTCAGGAGCAGGGGGTTCATCGTCAGAAAGTGGAGCCAGGTGTGCAGGATAGGAGGGTGGTGCCATCAGCTGTGACTGTAATTTCATTTGTCCAGTTTGCAGATCTTTAATCTTGACCCAGGAACTTTACTTGAAGGATCAGCGTGTTCAAAGCTTCTGCAATCCCTGTGAGCTCCATGATTGGCTCAGTTGTTATGTTGTTATGGTTTGGGGTGAATGGGCTCGGTATGCAGAGATTTTATACAGACACAGTCACTGAATTAAAAGGTTTTATTTTAAAAACAAATAAATATAATGCAAAAGTCCCAGTGCAAGTAAAAATGATAAATAAAGCAATTCCTTCACAAGAAATAAAAGTCTTTAAGGATAAATAAAGTCTTTTAATAGAGTTTCAGCACTTGACAAATGAAGAAAGGCTTGATTGAAGTTGTAGATGAATTGCAGGAGATAAATCAAAGATGGGACAGTTTGCAGGGGTTAAGCTAGGTTTAAACAGTGTTGCATGGGGTTAAAGGGACACTATAATCACCAGAACGACAATAGCTTACTGTAGTTGTTCTGGTGAGTATAATCATTGCCTTCAGGCATTTTAATGCAAACACTGCCTTTTCAGGCAGGATTTGGCTCTGTACTCCAGAGGAACAACAAAATAACTGAGCAGAGACTCTAGGGTGGTCTGTGCTTAAATAGGCAAAAGGGAATGGGAGCCCTCCCATAAGGAGGGGTCTAAGGGCACAAAACGTGTTCCCATGGTAGTCCCTTCTAATGGTAAAAAAAAAGTTATCAAGTTAATTGTGACTTAAAATGAATGCTACACACTGTATTAAAAAAATTGATCTGATCATTTTCGAGTTCAGAGTAGGTGTCATGGCCGTTACCTGTACTGCCTGTCTCTTCCGGGTTGAAGGACTGTAGCCACACCCCCTCTCTGACGCGGTCTCATTGCGCTACATAATGCGACCGCGCCAGGCAACAGACGCTGGATTAATGAACAGCGGACCGCGGAATTAAACCGGCTGCAACTCTTCTCTACAAACTTACCTGTGTACCGAACCGGACTCGTAATCGACTAACCTCCTTCTCCTTCCTCGACCACGGCTAGCACTTGACTCCTCTCGACTTCTCTCCACGGAACCTCTCCGGAGCGCACTCTGGGACCAACTTCAACTCCTCTGGAAGCTAAGTTACCTCGCTGTATTATACGAACTTTAAATAACAAACAACACGGACACCCGTGAAAAAGTGATGAAACACAACAAACTTAAGAAAAGACTTTAACTTAACTGATAGGTACACGGCCTCCCAAGGTTATCTCCCAGCTGATAACCAGGTTACAGGATTGTATAGTTGATGGGATATTTTGGGATATTGCTAGTGTACCTATAATAGAGGCAAAAACATAGTGCAAATATTGCTAGATAACTGTAGTGAAAATAGCCAGTGATCAGAATGCACTCACATATTCCAGAAATATAAAGCGTGTTATGGGTGCCTCCCCTAGATGGAAATGGGGGGTATGTTCCTTTAAAATTCCCTCCTCAAGTGATAGCCGATAGGGTATCCAGGTCAGCACGAAATCTCACAGACAGCAACCAAAGGAATACTTTAAAGGCGATTTATTCACTTGAAAAAGGTTAAATAAAATAAAATGTAATAAAAACAGATAAGAAAGAGATGCTGGTCCTACGCGTTTCGTCCTTATACAAAAAGGACTTCCTCAGGGACCTCTTTCAGCAAATCACATTTAACAGGTACATAAAATCAAAAGCAGCATCCTAACAACGCTAACAATCAAAAACTATTATATAGGGCTAAACCCTGTAAGTCATTGGTGGAATAGTGGGTGTCTTCCGATTGCCTGGTTCCAATTCGTCGAGGTCTTCCTCTCAGGTGTAGCTGTTTAGCCGCAATGAAAAAAAGCCGGGTCCGTTCGAAGCTCCAGCCATTTCCGCATTCGTCATACGCCACGCCTACGTCACGTGTATGATTGCCGATCACATGATCTTTATGCGTTCCACACTCGGGGAGCAAAATGGCCGTGCGTTCCACAGCGTTTATAACAGCTTAAAGAAGCATTTAATGTTTAACTCAGGCCACTAGGGATAGAAAACTGTTAGAATATATTCTTTAATCACATTAAAAAATATCCCAGTCAGAATTAATAGTGATAATATGTCCTCTAAGTGTAAAAATAACATTAACCAGTTGAAATGAATGGCTTAATGGTTTTTCATTCATTTCAACTGGTCAATGTATAGCATATCACTGCTTAGTTGACATTCTTGAAGCAGGTAGTGCTCTATATACAGACAAAACAAATTACTGTTAGACACATAAGAAAAAAGGCAGGTTTGCTGCTTACTAGATGGAGTGGTGAGTAAAACGGTATATATTCCCGTTACTCACAAACAGGCTTTCCCGCACTGGGAGATGTCTCCTGAGTTGGGGGGTAAGTGGAGTTCCTTTTGCTGTAGTCCGGGGGATGTGCCAGCGATCAGCTGTTGCTTTTTCCAAAAGTCCCGGTTAGTTGATAGGCTCCGCCCCTTCCCAAAATACTTCCGTGTTCGTCTACGCGTTTCTCCGTTCACAGACGGCTTCGTCAGGACGTAAATTTGTTAAGTCCCTCCTCACTCTCGGGGTTTTTATACGAAAAGTCTTTCATCCCATTGGTGTATTCCACCTTCTTCAATTTGCATATGTGGGACGTCCAGAGAGCCTCCAGATCGGCAAGCTAAACATGCCTGCTTGACTTTCATTTGGAATGGGCAGCCCACATTTGCAAAATCGATATGCATATGGTTATTTAGCAGATATATATACCTATACACAATATGGATAATAACTTTACTCCATTGCAACATCACAAAACATATGTACAAAATCAAATTATATCCACACTCATTTTCTTTGAAGCCTAATTTAGAAATACATATGGAAAGAAAGAGAGAGAATATATGTTAGTGTATATTTATTATTCTCAATTATATACACATATCTTATGATCTTCCTCTTGACTATACTTGAAATGTTATTTAAAGTGATAGTGACATTTTAAAGTGATAGTGACATTTTATTGCTTAAAGCTCAATACAGACTCTGAGCGGATATTTGAATCTTATTTATGTATAAGTATTTAAAAAGAGAGTAATTCCAAAATTATACAAGTATCCAAGGCAGAAAATTGAAATTAGAAATTGCAAGATCACTACCACTTTAAATAACATTTCAAGTATATAAGTATAAGTATAACATATATTCTCTCTCTTTCTTTCCATATGTATTTCTAAATTAGGCTTCAAAGAAAATGAGTGTGGATATAATTTGATTTTGTACATATGTTTTGTGATGTTGCAATGGAGTAAAGTTATTATCCATATTGTGTATAGGTATATATATCTGCTAAATAACCATATGCATATCGATTTTGCAAATGTGGGCTGCCCATTCCAAATGAAAGTCAAGCAGGCATGTTTAGCTTGCCGATCTGGAGGCTCTCTGGACGTCCCACATATGCAAATTGAAGAAGGTGGAATACACCAATGGGATGAAAGACTTTTCGTATAAAAACCCTGAGAGTGAGGAGGGACTTAACAAATTTACGTCCTGACGAAGCCGTCTGTGAACGGAGAAACGCGTAGACGAACACGGAAGTATTTTGGGAAGGGGCGGAGCCTATCAACTAACCGGGACTTTTGGAAAAAGCAACAGCTGATCGCTGGCACATCCCCCGGACTACAGCAAAAGGAACTCCACTTACCCCCCAACTCAGGAGACATCTCCCAGTGCGGGAAAGCCTGTTTGTGAGTAACGGGAATATATACCGTTTTACTCACCACTCCATCTAATAAGCAGCAAACCTGCCTTTTTTCTTATGTGTCTAACAGTAATTTGTTTTGTCTGTATATAGAGCACTACCTGCTTCAAGAATGTCAACTAAGCAGTGATATGCTATACATTGAATTTTATATTTAATTTTATACTTATTTTTAATTTTTGTATCATTGAAATTGTTATACTAGTAATAAATTGTTTTATATACACTTAATTAAGCCATCATCTGTACTTTGAATAGTACTTAAGAGGCTCTCTAGCAAGCCATACAGATCTGTTCTATGATCCTTCTGTTTCTATATTTTTCTTACATGCCGGGCATGAATTGGAACATCATTCAGTGAATAATATAAGTATTCCCTTTCTTTTCCTTTGCAAATTTTGGTGCATGTGGGAGAGGGACCTATTACAATTTGAAAATCGCTCCACTTTTTAATATTTTGTTTGTATTACGTGAGATATGGTGAAGGGATCACTCTGAAGTGTTGTAGCGAATATATAATAAATATCTAAAGATTTGAATATTCATGAATAGCTCTATATAAGTCCCTATAGAGTATTTATATATCAAGCGCTCCAGTATTGTGCATTTTATTCTAGAAACTCAATGGAATGATATAACCCTGCGCAACCAATTTCGAATTGGGTTATCCGAAGGAGTAAAAGATGAACTTTCTCGAACTGAACTCCCTGCTACATTAAACGCTCTTATTCAACTATCTATCAGTATTGACAGACGGCTTAGAGAAAGAAAGGCCGAAAGAGCTCTCTCAGGTTCATCAATTAGGAAACCAGCTGCTCCTCCAAAACCAGCTGAAAAACCTTCATCGCCTAACGAACCTATGGAAATTGGCACTATAAGAAGTCCTCTCACACTAGAAGAAAAATCTAGAAGACGACTACTTAACCTTTGCATGTACTGTGCCTCACAAGACCACTTAATCCCGGACTGCCCTCTATTGAAAAGACCACGGAGTGGTAAGCATGCTCATACCACTTCTATACTGAGTGCACTCCCTCCTAAATCAACCACTCAATTTTTCTCCATTTCTCTCATATTACAGTGGGACAAAGAAAGAATAACGACTGAAGCCATCGTTGACTCTGGGGCTAACGGAGTGTTCATCGATTCATCCTTTGTAATCAAAAATAAAATTCCTTGTGTCCGTAAAAGCACTTCTGTCTCTGTCAGAGTAATTGATGGCTCCCTCATAGCCTCGGGTCCTATCACAAAAGAAACTATTCCTGTACGAACAACTTCACTTAACACTCATACTGAATACCTCATTTTCGATGTTATCTCTTCTCCCCTTTATCCGGTCATCCTAGGAATCAATTGGCTAAAGGACCACAACCCTCAAATTACCTGGTCTCCCTTTTCTCTCGCTTTTAACTCCGTGTACTGTAAGGAAACGTGTTTACAACATATTCCACTCCTCCAAACTATCGAAGAACCATCTATACCTTCTTGCTATTCAGAGTTCTCTGATGTATTCAGTAAAACGGAAGCTGAGACACTTCCACCTCATCGTCCCTACGACTGCCCTATCGACCTCATACCTGGTGCCCCCATACCTTTTGGGCACATATACCCTCTCTCTGAATCTGAATTAAAAATCCTCAAGGAATACTTGGAGGAAAACCTCCGTAAGGGGTTCATTAGACCTTCCGGCTCACCTGCTGCCTCCAGTATGTTTTTTGTGAGGAATAAGGACCAGACCATCCGTCCCATCATAGATTACAGAGCTTTAAATAAGATAACAGTCAAAAATCGCTATCCTCTTCCCCTGATAAATGAGCTGATTGAAAGGTTAAAAACAGCCACTATCTATACTAAGCTTGACCTCCGTGGGGCATACAATCTCGTTAGAATCAAAGCTAACGATGAATGGAAAACTGCCTTCAGAACTAGATATGGTCTCTACGAGTATCTTGTGATGCCTTTTGGCCTCTGCAATGCCCCTGCCACCTTTCAACATTTCATAAATGACATCTTCAGGGATCTTCTGGACGTCTGTGTTATCATTTACTTAGATGACATTCTTATATATTCCAATACACCGGAAGAACACAAAAAACACGTGAGATGGGTGTTATCCAGACTTCGAACTCATAAATTATACGCTAAACCAGAAAAATGTCTCTTTAATGTCAACGAAATAACCTTCTTAGGTTACGTTATCACTCCTCATTCAATTGGAATGGATAACTCAAAAATCAGTTGTATCCTCAACTGGCCCATTCCTTCTAACGTAAAAGAATTACAACGCTTCTTGGGCTTTGCTAACTTCTACAGGAAATTCATTAAAAATTACTCTGATGTAACTCATTCACTTAATTCACTTAACAGCAAAAAACATGCTTATAATTGGAATGAAAAGGCCCAAAAGGCTTTCGATGAATTGAAAAGAAGGTTTACAACTGCTCCTATCCTTCAACTCCCTGATCCCACATGTCTATATGTCCTTGAAACAGATGCTTCAGAAACTGCTCTCGGAGCTGTCCTCTCCCAACACAAAACTCCTCAAGATCCTCTTCACCCTGTTGCCTTCTTTTCCCGTTCCATGTCTCCGGCTGAAAAGAATTACCCTATAGGAGAAAAAGAATTATTAAGCATAAAATTAGCTTTGGAAAATTGGAGACATCTTCTAGAAGGAACACAAACTCCTATAATAGTTTATACTGACCATAAAAACCTTGAATATCTTCACTCCAACAAAACTCTATCTGCAAGACAAGTAAGATGGAACCTCTTCTTCTCCCGGTTTAATTTTCAAATCGTTTTTAGACCTGGGGCACGGAACAAAAAGGCGGATGCCCTCTCCAGAATTCATCAAGAACCTGAAGTAGAAAACCCCCATACAGTCATCGGAATTGTCACATCCCTTATAGATGACAAAAAAGGTCTTCATCCAGATGCTCTTGACCTTCCTAAATCAACTAAATTATCACTGAAGGATGGTCTCTATTATTTTCATGATAGAATTTACATTCCTCCCCCGTTTAGGAATAAAATACTTGAATTCATTCATGACTCTCCTCTGGCAGATCATCCAGGTATTAAAAAGACCCTCGAATTATCCAAAAGATATTATTGGTGGCCGCGTCAGGACAGCACCATCGAATCCTACGTGAAAAACTGTTCAACCTGTCAAAGATCCAAATCTGACCATCATCAACCCTTTGGTCAGTTGATGAACCTACCAGTTCCAGAGAGACCTTGGCAATCCATCTCTATGGACTTCCTGGTGGAACTTCCCCCTTCTCAACACCATTCTACCATTTTAGTAGTAGTAGACCGATTCACAAAGATGTCCCATTTCATTCCTTTGAAGAAATTACCTTCATCATCGGAACTTTCAAAAACATTTCTCGATAACATTGTAAAACTTCATGGACTCCCAGATGAAATCATATCGGACCGCGGAACCCAGTTTACCTCCAAATTCTGGAATGCATTATGTACTTCCCTTCGTATCCAACGTAAACTATCTTCCGCTTATCATCCTCAAACCAACGGGCAAACTGAAAGAGTTAATCAATGCCTTGAACAATATTTACGTTGTTATTGTTCCCACCTACAGGATGATTGGATGACGTGGTTACCTATGGCCGAATTTGCTTATAACAACTCAGTTCATACAAGTAGCAAAATGACTCCCTTCTTCTCCAATTATGGATTTCATCCCTCCTCATTTCCTTCTCAAATTATTCCTTCATCTAATCCCACTGTCTCGGATCAAATCTCTCATATGTTCTCCTTATTTCGACAATTACATGAAAATCTTGAAGTGGCATCTTCTAACCAGAAGAAGTTTTTTGATGCTAAGAGACAACCTTCCCCTACTTACAAAGTTGGCGATTTTGTCTGGCTCTCCTAAAAAAACATCTCCACCAACCGTCCCTCGAAGAAGTTGAGTTCCCTGTTTCTTGGCCCTTTTCAAATACTGTCTATCATAAACTCCAATGTTGTGAAATTGAAGCTTCCACCTACTTTTAAGCTTCACCCCGTCTTTTATGTGTCCTTGCTCAAGCCCTATCATCCTGATCCTTTTCAAAGGAATGTAATCACCTCTCCTGATCCTATTTTGGTACATGGTACTGAGGAATACGAGGTCCATAAAATTCTTGATTCAAGGATCCATCGTGGCTCTCTACAGTACCTCATTAGATGGAAGGGTTATGGAGTTGATGAAGATTCATGGGAAGATTCCTCTGTGATTCATGCTGATAGGCTGCGTACAGCATTCCACAAACGTTATCCATCCAAACCACGTGGATAGCACCCGGTGGGTGCTCATTACAGGGGGGGTACTGTCATGGCCATTACCTGTACTGCCTGTCTCTTCCGGGTTGACGGACTGTAGCCACACCCCCTCTCTGACGCGGTCTCATTGCGCTACATAATGCGACCGCGCCAGGCAACAGACGCTGGATTAATGAACAGCGTACCGCGGAATTAAACCGGCTGCAACTCTTCTCTACAAACTTACCTGTGTACCGAACCGGACTCGTAATCGACTAACCTCCTTCTCCTTCCTCGACCACGGCTAGCACTTGACTCCTCTCGACCTCTCTCCACGGAACCTCTCCGGAGCGCACTCTGGGACCAACTTCAACTCCTCTGGAAGCTAAGTTACCTCGCTGTATTATACGAACTTTCCCTGACTACTGAGCTCTCAAGCTCAGCCTGCTCACACATTCTCCTATCGTTATAGGAGTCATTCCTAATCATTTACCTCTCTACCTTCATATGAGATGTTTCCTATCAATTAAGCTATATTGAATCTCTGCAAGTTAATCTGCATTGCTTCCTTCATTTTATTGCCACAATTCAATTGTATAAGTTAATCTAAGAATCCACTCAACAAACCTGAACCATTTAAAGATACAGTACCTATGTTTCTTCAATCAAATATATTAAAGACACAGTATCAGTTAACTTCCTGGTGAACTGTCATCTCTTTATTTCCTCAACTCCTCACATTCACATCTAATTAATCAGAAATCTGCAGTTGAGCTCCATCAAACTCTATGTGAACGTGACAGTAGGTGGCCAATGAATACTGTATCGCTTCACATCCTTGGAGGTGTTCTATCACTGTGTTCAATGATGTAATGATGTGTTTTGCGCTAAGTTATGCCAATCTGTTTATGGGCAAGTGGGAGGATGAATTCAACTGGAACCACTGCCCTCTTGGCACAGAACTGTTCCTATGGCGAAGATACATCGACAATTGTTTTTTTTATCTGGAAGGGGAGCATTGAGTCACTTGAAAATTTTAAACTGTATCTTAATAATAATCCGTATAATTTACAATACACATTCTGTCATTCTACGAGCCAAGTTGAATGTTTAGATCTTGAGATATATATTAAAAATGAGAGAATACGGGGGGCGGGGCCGGGCGGCCATGCTAGCAGGCTGCAAGTCACTACGGCTCCTGGGGAATCCAGCTAATATTGGGCGTAAGCCCACTTAACTCAGCCTTGAAAACACCCGGGAACTCGTGGCACAAGATCCTGGAGTGTCCCGGTGCAGCCAGAACACCTGATATCGGGTGGATCTGGGTCCCGGTGAGATGCTCTGGGGCTTGGAGACTGAGGCCTACCCGGGAGGGGAGTGGAGCAGACGGCCGCTGCCTCGCTTTCCATCCCGGCTGAAATGAATCACAACGCTGCTGGGGCCCTCCCGGACCCGTTCACCCCCCCCTTTGGACCGGTGGGGGTTATCCCGGTCCCCACCAGGCAGGCAAACTCCTTTAAGGCGCACCTGGGTCACTCGGCAATGACTACCAACAACTACCACGCGGCCTCAACAAAATGGCCGAACAAAATGAGACTTCCCCACAGGCCGCTGGAGGTGGGCTGTGCAGGCCGTGCCAATGACCCCACGCACCACACAGCTGAATCTGTGAACACCCTCAGCATGCAACTGAGGTGGGGATGAGAAGATGGCAGCCTACAACTCTACTGCCTACTCGCACTGCAAACTCAGCACATGCCCCAAGCAAAAACGCCTTACCCCGTCCTCCTATCATCGAGACCGTAGCAGGGGGAAGGCCCGGAAAAGATACCACCTTGTAACAGCTCATTCACACCGCTACTCGTACCTGGACATTGTGGACTGTACAGCACAACACCCGTACTCACCCCATGATCGGGTAACACGACCATGCCTGTGAAAAGGTTGCCTATCAACACCACGCACGACACAAGCAACGACGACTGCCCTAATTCCTCACGACGGAAGACATGAAAGGCACTCACCGCATACAGCCTCGCCAAGAGACACTCTGGCGGCATGCACCGCCACACGGACATAAACGCTAGTAAAGGTACAGCCCAACCGGCTTTACATAGCGGTCTTTTCCACCCTGATTACCGCAGATGACGACCCAGTGTACCGCGATCTGCCTGGTGGCATTTCATTTCATTTCGTGGCATTTCATTTCATTTCATTTTATTTTATCTTCTTCAAAGCTACTCACCAAGATCCAGCCTGATTATCTTATATTATCTAATACTGTACTTTTATGTTTTTATAAGCTTATACAGCACTCATTAGGCATATGATCAGCTAGCCTGTTCCCAATTACTTTAACATTGACTCATATGTTTGCCTAATGCTTTACTCGTTTAATAACTAACTCTGTTGACACTCATGCTTCACCAGCTTGTCTCACACTCACTCATGTATACGTAGCTTATATGGATCACATAATATGTTATGTTATATACGCTCTAGACGTGTCTGGCTCCCCTATGACCTAGCTACTAATTTCAAAAATGTGTGCAGTGACCCTCTATGCCTTAAAAGTGATCATATGTGTACTTTACCTATCTTGTATCTGCTGTTGAGCTTGTGTTATATGTTTGCACCACAGAAATAAAGAATTAAAAAAAAAATGAGAGAATACATACGAAAACCTTTAAGAAAAATGTGGACTGCAATAGTTTTATACATTTTAACAGCTACCATAAACGCATTTGGCTTGAAAATATACAATATGGTCATTTTCCAGAATTGGAAATCTGTCAAAGTCAGATGCAAGAAATGAAGCAGAGATTAGCAGTCAAGGGATATCCAGGACTGCTCCTAGAACAAGCAATGAAGAAGGCCCTGTCTATACCAAGAGAAGATACACTTTATAAGCAGCAGTGGTGGATCCAGAGCCTGATCTCGGGAGGGGCACTTGTAGATTATTTAAAGAAATAATCCAGGCACAATAACCACTACAGCTCAGTGTAGTAACTATGGTGCCAGTAGTGCCAGGATCCCATTCCAGAGTAAGTAGTCAAACCGTTTAAGAACAGTTTGACAACTGACTTGGGATCTGCTGGGATATAGGGCATAGGGGCAATGGTATGTGTTAGGGGTGAAGTGTGTGTGTGAAAGGTGCAGTGTGTGTGTGAGCGGTGAAGTGTGTGTGCGAGTGCGTGAGGGCGGCAGTGTATGTCAGGGTTGCAGTGTGTGTGTTGTGGGGCAGTGTGTTTGAGTTGCAGTGTGTGTGTATGTGTTTGGGGCAGTGTGTGTATGGGGGGCAGTGTTTGTAGTTTGTGTAAGGGGGCAGTGTTTGTGGGGCAGTGTGTGTATGGGTGTGCAGTGTGTGTATGGGGGCATTGTGTGTATGGGGGGCAGTGTGTGTATGGGTGTGCAGTGTGTGTATGGGGGCAGTGTTTGTGGGGCAGTGTGTGTATGGGGGGCAGTGTTTGTGGGGCAGTGTGTGTATGGGGGCAGTGTTTGTGGGGCAGTGTGTGTATGGGGGGCAGTGTTTGTGGGGCAGTGTGTGTAGTGTGTTTATGGGGGGCAGTGTTTGTGGGGCAGTTTGTGCATGGGTGTGCAGTGTGTGTATGGGGGCAGTGTTTGTGGGGCAGTGTGTGTAGTGTGTGTATGGGGGGCAGTGTTTGTGGGGCAGTGTATGTATGGGGAGCAGTGTTTGTGTGGTAGTGTGTGTAGTGTGTGTATGAGGGGCAGAAATATATATTTCTGGATCCCTGGTGGTCCGGTGGGGAGTCCCTGGTGGTCCCAGTGGTTAGAGTGAACTCTAGCCCACGCTCCAGGGCTAGAGTTCACTCTCGCGAGATTTGGAGCGTTGCCATGGTAACCGCAACAACACTCCGTGCTCGCGAGAGGAGGACCCGGAGGAGCTGCAGGCTGAGCTCCGGGTCCTCTCTCTCCCTCCCTCCCCTGCCGGCTGCTAGTGAGGTGCCTGCCTCCCTCCCCCTGCCGGCTGCTAGCGAGGTCCGCAGGCACATTGCAGGGCTGGCACTTGGACAATGCTAGTCCTGCATTAGCTGGCAGGGGAGAATCTGGATTCCCCCAGTGATAAGAAGAAATCACAACCAGAAGACCAAAAGAGAGCCCCAGCCTTCATAACAAAGTACAGTAACCAATCCCAAAATATTAAAAAAGTGTAACACTGGGACTGTCAGGGTACCTGAGGTCTCTACCTCCGAGAGAGGTAGAGACTTAGACGTTTATCCGTCCGGACGCCATGTTTCTCCTGTTCCTCGCGGTCGACCCGTTCACATAGACACCGGCCGCGAGGGAGTTACTTCCTTATGTAGCATGGTGCCCGGAGACCGACGTCATGACGCCAATCCGGAACGACCTGTCACTCAATCCGTTGGAGACCAATCAGGACTCGTCGGAGGCGTGTCTATCCTCTCTAGCCAGGGTATTTAAACATACTTCGCCCTGTTGCTCATTGCCCTGTCGTGGTTCTAGCCTGTCTAGTCACACAGTGCTCTGGTGTTTTCAGTTATCCTTTTGGTTACGACCCGGCTTGTTTGACTTACTCTGTTTACCTCTGTTATCCTTGACCCGGCTTGTTACTCGCTTACCTGTCCTCTCGTTCCCTCGACCTCGGCTTGTCTCTGACCATTCTCTATACTCTCTGTACGTTAGTCCGGCCATTCTAAGGTCCGGTATACGTACCCTGTACCTGTTTGTACTTTGCGTGTTGGATCCCTGACCCGATCCTGACAGGGACATACTAAAGAGTGATCATATACTTTTTTTTTTTGTAAATCTGTTTATTTAAGAGAGATAGAGAGAGAATACAGAAAGGTTCGGCTCGCAGGCCATTGTAAGATACAGATACATCGTGAAGGTGCCGAAGAAGTATGAGTTAGGTTTTGTTGTGTCGATAGTAACAGAGCATCCATCAAAGTTTAGTTACAACATAACTTTTCATGTTTAACATTAGGCGTAAGTACAATGACAGATAAACAAGCTTCTTAATGTGTTGACCGAGGAATTTTAGGTACCCGGACACATACACAACTTGGTGGATACTCAATAACATTTTGCATTTTTCTAATACCAGGCTGGGCGGTATTAGATTATATGCCAGAAAGAATACTAGGTGATTGGGTGGGTGTGTTCGCCTATTGTCTTGGTCGGGATAGTATGTCGAGTTATCCCTTGAGTGAGTACCCATGTCTCTCGACTCGAGGTGCCCAGAGTGATGCCACCTTCCTGTATTCCCATTGTAGTACCCTGTTATCGGTTGTTACAGTTTGATTAAATATTGTGATATAGAAAAGTAGAAAGGGAGGGTTAGAGTGAGTTAGGGTGGCTATCGTAGTGAGCCCCCCCCCCCGGTTCCCCAGAGCGCACCCCACACACATGTTGGCGTCACGGACATGGTAGGAGCAAGGGATCTCGAGTGGATAGTGTGTTCTCGACCTCATGACGTGTGTGTGTGGGGGGTCAGGTCGTCGGGCTGATGCTGATTCTGCCAATCCTGGGATATGCCCCTAGCGCTGTGGTAGTCCCAACCCCCATAGTGTCAGTGGTGTGGGGTGCTAGCTGTCATTTGGGCCCCTGCCTCCCCCCCTCTTACAGGAAGTTTATCGTCCATTAACTTGGTATGCGAACCACGGTTACCACATCTCCGCGTGCTTGGCCTCCCGACCCGCCAGGGACGCCTGCAGCGCTTCCGCCAGTTGTATGTCTCCGATCCTGTGTAGCCATTCTTCAACCGTGGGAACCTCAGTCCGCTTCCAGTACACAGGGATGAGGGCTTTAGCTGCGTTCAGTAGATGACGTAGGATGGACTTCTTATAGCCAGAGATAGACCGGGTGGTGACATGTAGGAGGGCCAGTTCCCTGGACCATTCCGTGTCGTCCCCCAGCATCGTCTTGATTTCAGACCAGATTCGTTCCCAATATGGGGTGATGAGCCGACATTCCCACCAGATCGTACCCCTCTCCTCCTGACATCTCCAGCATGTGGGGGGTGTCGTCGGGAAGATCCTGTGTAGTGCGACTGGTGTTCTATACCACATGGATATTAACTTATAGTTGACTTCCTGATAATAGGAGCTGGAGGAGCTCTTGTATTTCCAGAAGAGTGCTGTGTCCCACTGTGGTTGCGAGATCTAGGGATAGTTGTTGTTCCCATAGTCTCCTGAAAGTGTTATTCGATGTGGTGTTTCCTACCAGCAGGTGTTGGTAGAGCAGTGAAATTGCTTTACCAAGTGTGTCTCCTCGGTGACATAGGCCCTCGAACCACGTGAGGTCCCTGTGAAGGCGTTCCTTATGCGGGAGAGATCCGTAATAGTGTGTTAGTTGTAGATAGCGAAGGGACGCCATAGGTGTATTAGGTCTATCGGCCAGCAACGTGCGGAGGGGCCGAACAGCACCCTCATGGAGGACCGTTCTAATCGGAATGTAGTCCCGCTCTTCCAAGAATATCCAGGCCTTGGCTGGGATGCCACCTGCTAGGCTTGGGTTGGGAACTATAGGGAGAAGAGGACTAGGGATCGGGGACACGTGCGTAGTCTTCCGCAGTATTTCCCATGCCTTTAATGACGTTGGGGTGTCGTCGGGGTCTCCGCTCCCCCTCCAGTGCGACTTCCCGTTCCTCCTTGCCATACCGCCGCTTTAAGTGTGGCATGCGATTCCCCGCTGTCCAGAATAACCCACTGCTTCGGAGGTTCAGCCACATGCCACTCCAGAATTCGTTGCAGAGTGGCGGCTTGATGATAGCGTTTGAAGTCCGGGAGTGCCAGGCCACCTCCAAGTCTGGGTAGGCAGAGTGTATCGTAGCGTATTCTAGATCTCTCCCCCCTCCAGACATAACGGATAACCGTTGATTTCAAGGTGGAGAAGAAGGTATTCGGCGGCGTCAAGGGGATTGTTTGGAATAGGTAGAGAAGTCTCGGAAGCACATTCATCTTGAGCACTGCGATTCTTCCGTGCCACGTGATGTGTGGGTACGCCCATTTATCCAGGTCTGAGATAACCTTCCGTAGGATAGTAGCAAAGTTGTGGCGATAAAGCTCCTGTGGGTTCGTGGTGATCCATATGCCAAGATATTTCATCCTCTCTGTGCACCAACGAAATGGGAAGATAGTTCCCAGTTCCTCGTATTCTTCCGGTCGAAAAGTTAGATTGAGCACTTTACATTTGGAGAAGTTAAGTTTGAAACCCGAGATCTTCCCGCATTTTTCGAATTCTAGGAGTAAGCAGGGCATCGTGACTCGTGGATGAGAGATAAAAAAGAGAAGGTCATCCGCATATGCGGCCACTTTATGTTCTGTTCCCATCCAGGTATATCCCGAGACGTCCGGGTTGTGGCAGATCGCGTGCAGTAGCGGTTCTAGGGTCATCGCGAATAGGAGCGGCGACAGGGGGCATCCCTGTCTAGTTGCGTTCCGGATTTCGAAGCTGGAAGTTAGGGCCCCGTTCACTCGGACGGTAGCGTGCGGTTTATCGTATATGGCTGTGATCCACGTCATCATATTGTGTCCCAGTCCCATGACCCGTAGGGTGTCCATCATGTATGACCAATTAACACGGTCGAAAGCCTTTTCGGCGTCCGTGGAAAGAAGCAGAATTTTATCCCGTGTCTCCCGCGCCCTATGTTGGATGGAGAAGAGGCGCAGCTTACTGTCCCGCGCCTCCCTCCCTGGTATAAACCCCGTCTGGTCTGCATGTATCAGGCTGGTAGTACACGTTGCAGTCTAGTGGCCAGGACCTTCGTAAGTAATTTTGTATCCACGTTTAGCAGGGTTATGGGTCGGTAACTGCCACAATGCTCTGGGTCTTTCCCCGGTTTAAGGAGGACCGTGATAGTAGCAGCCAGTGATTCCGCTCCGAAGCGTTTCCCATCCGTGACGGTGTTAACGGCTGTAGTCAGTCGAGGTAGGAGGGTTGAGGAGAAGCGCTTGTAATACCCTACAGAAAATCCATCGGGGCCCAGCGCTTTGCCTGCTTTTGTATTCTTCAAGGCTGCAGCCATTTCCTCAATGCTAATCGGCTCGTCCAGCGTATTCGCCGTTTCTGGAGACACTCGTCTGCCTACGTTATCGCGTAAGTGAGTGTGGTGGTCTGGCGTCCCGATGGTGTGTTTTCAGGGCCCGAGATGTTATAGAGGGCACAGTAGTAACGTCGGAATTCATTGGCGATGTCCTCAGGAAATTGGGACACTTTTCCCGATTGTAAACAAATTTTATGTATCCGCGTGCGGGGGGTATCTCCTCTCAGGACGCAGGCGAGGTACTTGCCGCCTTTGTTGGCGTGGATATAAAAGAAATTTTTGGAGTGTTGCAGTGAGCGGTGGTATCGTTTCGTGAGGAGTTCTTTCAGGCGACGTCGGGCATCCGTCAGGTCCTGCCGAACCGAGGCAAGTGGGGTTTGTTTGTGTTGGAGTTCCAGCCTCGAGATGGTTTTATATATGTCCGTCATTTCCTGCATGATTGCCTTACGTCGACGGGAGGCGATTTTTATAAGAATGCCACGTATGGTACTCTTATGTGCTTCCCAAAGTGTTATTGGAGAAGTATCCGTCACGTCGTTTTCCTGGAAGTAAAGGTCAAGAGCTCGCATGATCTCAGTATCCACCGCGGGGTCCTGGAGTAAGGTTTCATTCAGACGCCAAGTCCACTGTGCTGGTTTGAACAGCGGGGAGTCCAGCTCCACCGTAACCGGGCCGTGGTCTGACCATGTGGCGGGGTCGATCTCGGCTTTCCTCAGTCGTGGCAAGCCTTCCTGTTGAAGTAGGATGTAATCAATCCGCACATAGCGGTTGTGGAGTGCAGAGTAGTGGGTGTAGTCCTTGATATCTGGGTTGAGCGCCCTCCAGCAGTCCACCAGTCCCGAGTCACTCATCGACTTACGTATCGCATGAATACTAGATATAGGTAAGGAACTATGTCCCGTCGAGGTGTCCATCTGAGGGTCCAATGGAGTGTTAAGATCACCCCCCACTACCAGCGTACCGTCCGAGAATTCGCTCAGTTTGTTCATTGTTCTCCGCATAAAACGCGCCTGATTCTTATTGGGCACATATACGGAGGCCAGGGTATAAATTCTGTCCGCTATCGTGCCTTTTAGGAAAAGAAATCTTCCCAGTTTGTCGGTTATTTTGTCCAATTCTTGGAAGTCCAGGTCGGCTGCAAGGATAATAGCAACTCCTGCCCTACGGGTTGTGGGGTGGTTGTTGAAGAAGTTGTTGGGATATTGCCGATTTCGGAGTTTAGGTGCGGATCCTTCGAGGAAGTGAGTTTCCTGGAGCATCGCTATGGAGATCCGCAATTCACGAAGCAGATGAGTGCGGCGTTCAGGTACGTTGAGGCCTCGACAGTTGAGAGTCATAACACGAAGCGGAGAACTGAGGTACGCCCTCGTCCTGTCGCCCTTCGGGCCAGGACACGCGGAGGTTTCGGCATTAGTTCCCATATCAAAGTTATCCAGAGGTCTCAGTACACTGTCGAGCTGGTCCCCAGTGGTCAGTCTATTGTGTAGTCGTGGGGGCGGAAGGTCAAACGGTGTGTAAGTCCCGGTTATATAGGGGACCCACTCCGTGGATAATGTCGCGTCAAGTCGACAGGCGTGTATGGATGTGGGGCTATATACGTCGCCTTTGTTTAGTGAGGTTAGGGTGGGTAAAATAGTAGGTACGACAAACCTCCCAGCATGAGGGGTGCGCCCCTAGGGTCAGGGAGAGGGGTGTCACAGGAACGCCAAAGTTAGGGTACAGAGTGTAGAAAGTGAATAGATTAAAAAAGCGGGGAATTAAGAGGATCCCCAAGTAGAGGTGACCCCGAAAGGGGGGAAAGGGAGGTGTTCACCTCAGTCCTCCTTCAAGAAGAGGAGGGAGTAGCCATGCGACGGCAAGAGATGCCCGGGTCCACCCAGGTAACCAGACCAGGGGGTGAGCCTACGGGGAGCTCTGTCGTCCAGACCTATGCACGGCCCGTATTGGGGGTCAGTAGCCCTACCCCGATCCGTAATGGACCAGAAGTAATAGTGTGGTGTCTGTGTAGTGTCAGGTAACTCCTCTCCGCCGGCTCCACAGCCTGGTGCTGTTATCCATACATGGAATGCCAAACATAGAAACACATATATATATAGAGCAACAATATAACCTAATAAACAGTGGTCAGAGCCCATCCGACCCGCTCCAGAGGGAGTCTCGTCCCCCATCCCCCCCCCCATTCTGGGGATAGCTCCCACGGCAGCCAAGGAAAAATAAACAATGGTTAAGCATTTGCATCACATACATTAGGCATATATGCAGGAGATAATGTGATTAGTACGATGGTGTACACATAGATGTAGTGATAACACATATAATGACATCATTGCTATTCCTATCCACCCCCTGTCAGGTTACTGGGAGGCAACATGTGTCTCTGAGATATGGTTTGGGTGTGTCCCCTCCACATCTCAGCCCCATCCCCTTACACAGTTATCTAGTCCATGGATTCTTATCTATGCCAGTGGAAGTGGTAGAGTGTGATCCTCCCTTCCCTGTGCGTGGTGGGTTAGCTGTCCACTAGCTAGTGTGAGGTGTGATGTGTACCACCCCCCACCCGTTTCTATGTGGTAGAGCGAGAGTAGCGTGTGGTGGAGTAGTGAGGTCTATCCAGTGAGCGTTTGTTGAGCCATATGGAGGGGCATTGTGTAAAGCTATGGGTGTAATCTAATCCCTGAGTGTCATGTGGGCCCTGTAGCCATATAATTGGAGTACCAGACATGCATTCAAACGGGACAGAGCATAACCAGTGTTCTGTGCATAGGGGCATTGCCCCATACCGTATGTCCACGGTGAGCATCTGCATAGGCGATGGTGCGAAGTGGGGGGGGGTCCAGGCTTGCAATCAATAGAGGCGTATGTGTCCCGATCAAAGGAGCTTCAGCGTGTGGGCGGGTACATGCCCAAGATAAGTATGTCCCCATATAGTCATCTAGTGTCTCGCTGTGTCGCTTCCAACAGATTTACCCGTAGGACTTTGCCTGTGTCGCAGAGGAGGTGCCCCCCATTATCCCCCCCCCAAAATTCTATACATACTTAACGGTTGGTTAATGGATGCTCAAGTCCACAATCCCGGCAGAAGAAAAAATTAAATCTGTACCTCCGTGTTACCAAGCTGGATAGGTGCCCAGGCCCCACAATAGGGAGGTGCGGTCGATCTATGTGTGTGCTGTGAAGGTCAAGGTGCGTGGAGGGTCCCCAGGCAGGAGTAAGAGTCGGGGGGACGCACCCAAGGGGGTAGTGGGCAGGGCCGGACTGGGAGAAAAATTCGGTCCGGGCTTTTTTCTATTACAGCGGCCCACAAAGGGGGCGGGGCAGAGAAGGTGTGTTTTGTCATCACCAATGACAAGCACGCCCCCTCTCAAAGTGAGCATGTTGGTTCAATGCTCTTCCAGGGCAGACCATGCGCAGAGCTCTGCTGAAGAGCTCTAGCATGAGAAAAAAAGCCCTGTATTTGTTCTGCACAGCGCAAGCAAATTTAATAACATGCTTGCACTGTCTCTCCTTGCAATTTGTCTCTGGTGTCTCTATAAATGGATACCCGGAGACAAAAATGCTAGGAAAGAGTACTGTGCATGTGTTTGGAGCCTGCTTGTGGTATTGCGTGTGTGTAGAGTGAGCTGATTGTGGTGTGGTATTGTGTAATAAGGTTGGTTTTAGTCATGTTGTGTTTGTGGTGTTATGTGATGCATATGTGGCTAGGGGCTGTAGAGAATGTGTGTATAGGGGATATAGCAAGTGTGTGCATACAGGCTATAGTGTGTGTGTGTATAGGTGGTGTAGTCAGGGATGTATTTACCACAAGGCAAACAAGGCATTTGCCTAGGGCGGCACTTTCGGGGGGGGCGCCAAAAAATGCCACCCCAAGCTACTAGACAAATGCCTTGCTTGCCTTGTGTTCTTGGGCTGTCCACCTTACTGTGAGTGAGTGAGTGAGTGAGTGTAGCTGTCAGTGTGTGTCTGTGAGTGATTGAAAGTGTGTGTGTCTTTCAGTGAGAATAGGTGTGCCTGTGAGTGTGTCTCAGTGTGTGTATGTCATTTTATGTGTATCCAGGGCCGGCGCGTCCATAAGGCGGCACAGGCGGCCGCCTTAGGGCGCACCGGCTCTGGGGGCGCAAAATTCCAGTGACCGGCAGGAGGGAAGTGCTCCCTCCTGCCTGGTCACCTCCTGGATCCCCGGAGCTGCTGGGAGGCGTGCGGCACAAATTGATTAGGAGGCGGCGAGGGAGCTCTCTGATCTCTCTGACCGGCTCCCTCGCGCGCCTTTTGCTGATGCCGCGGGAGCCGGAATATGACGTCATATTCCGGCTCCCGCGGCATCAGAAAACAGCCTGCGAGGGAGCCGGTCAGAGAGATCAGAGAGCTCCCTCGCCGCCTCCTAATCAACTTGTGCCGCACGCCTCCCAGCAGCCCCACTGGACCACCAATGAGAAACCCACGCCAGCTCTCCAGGTAGGGAGGCTGGGTGGGACATTTAAATGTAATGTATTGTTAATTACTTTATTAATTACTGTGTGAGTGTGTATGTCAGTGTGTATGTGTGTGAGTGAGTGTGTGTGTCTGTCAGTGTGTCTATGAGTTTGTGTGTGAGTGAGTGAGTGTGTCTGTCGGTGTGTGTGAGTGTGTATGTGTGTCTGTGAGTTTGTGTGTGTCTGTCAGTGTGTGTGTGTGTGTGAGTGAGAGTGTGTGTGTCTGTCAGTATGTGTGTCTGTCAGTGTGTGTGTAAGTGTGTCTATGAGTTTGTGTGTGAGTGTGTCTGTCGGTGTGTGTGAGTATGTCAGTGTGTGTGTGCGCATGTGAGTATGTGTGTCTGTCAGTGTGTGTGTGTGTTCGAGTATGTGTGTGTGAGTATGTATTTTTCTGCATGCATGTATCTGTATGACGGTATGCCTCTGTATGTATGTATGTGTCCGTATGCCTGTATGTCTTGTACGTATGTTTCTGTATGTCTGTATGCATGTATGTAACTGGATGTATGTTTGTCTCTGAATGTCTGTATATATGTCTCTGTATGCATGTATGTAACTGTATGCCTTTATGTCTCTGTATGTGTGTGTCTGTGTGTCTCTGTATGCCTGTATGTCTTTGTATGCATGTGTAGCGGTACTTACCTTATCCGGGGGCCGGACGCGGTCCTCTCTTCAAGCCGCGCGCGGTCCTGCGGCTGCACGAGCCGCGCGCGGCTCGTCCGACTGTTCAGACAGGAAGGCGGGCAGTGACCGCGAGAAGCGGTCACGTGTCCCGCCTGCAGCTAAGAGCGCGCCGCGAATCTCGGGCGCGCTCTTAAAGAGACAGTGGGAGCCTAAATTGCAAAAAGGCTCCCATTGGCTCCTGTCATGCCAATCACCCCATACACTTACCTGTTGGGGGAGTGGAAGTGACAGGAGCCAATCACATTAGTTTGTAGGCTACTTATACTTACCCTTTTCCCTTAGTTCCTTGCCCTATCGTGGTTTCTGCTACAGTTCCCTTTAGTGCTTGTTGTGTTCAGTTGTGTTTCTCCGTATTTGACCTTGGCTTTGTATTCTGACTTCGTTTTCGCTTTATCCTATTCTGTACTGTTTGCCGGCTTGCTGATTCCTGTGTACCAGTCCCCGGCTAGTTTTCGTTTACGCTGTCTCTTTGTGCCCTTGACCTCGGATCGTTCCTGACTCTGTCTTATCCTTTTACGTCGAGTCCGGCCACTCTAAGGTCCGGTAGACGTATCTCTCCTCTGTACTGTCTTCTGTTAGGCTGGATCCTGCGTGTAGGGGTATATACTCGTTACATTACGATAGGGCCATGGACCCCGCAGATTTAGCTCAACAGATGGCGACCCATGAGGCTAGATTTGTAGAGCAGGATCACCGTATGGATCAAATAGCTCAGGCTCTCCAGACGCTCTTAGCTAGAACCATTCCAGCAACCGCACCTAACCCTCCTGCACCCCTGCTTCCTGAAGTATCGACTATGCCTAACGCTACAGCACATTTAACGCCTCCTCCTAGGTATGGAGGGGATTCTAAGACATGCAGAGGGTTCATTAACCAAATAGAGTTTCATTTTGAAATGTATCCACGTTCATTTCCCACAGAGAGGTCTAAAGTTGGGTTCTTTATGCATCAACTTACCGACAAAGCACTTGAATGGGCAAACCCTATTTGGGAGGCTAATGGACCTATGGTGCATAACTTTCACAGTTTCCTAACAGCTTTTCGCAGAACTTTTGATACTATGAAAAGGTCTAAGAATGCCGCTAGAGCATTAATGAGGGTTAAACAGGGTTCTAGGTCTGTGGCTGATTACGCTATACAGTTTCGTACCCTTGCCTCACAGGTCGATTGGACCAATAATGGGTTAACTACGGCCTTCATGGAAGGTTTATCAGACTCTATATTGGATGAGGTAGCAGCTAAGGAGCTTCCTATTGCCTTAGAGGACCTTATTGACTACCTCATCGATATAGATAATAGGATTCGTGACAGGCTCTATACTAAGAACAGGAATAGACGTTTTGTTACACCTATTCAACCCAGAGTTAATATACCGGAGAGTGTTAAAGTATCTGAAGAGGAACCTATGCAATTAGGGGTTGCCAAACTCTCAGATACTGAGAAATTACATAGGAGAAGGGAGGGACTCTGCCTATATTGTGGTAAGAGAGACCATATGGTAAAGGAGTGTCCTCTGCTCCCGGAAAACTCTCGCACCTAAGACCTTATAGGGGACTGGCCTTGGGTGTGATTTCTAAGTCTCCTACATTGCCTCCTAACCGACTGCTTCTCCCTGTTTCTTTACATATGGGAGAGAGTTGTATAGTTGAAAACATAGACGCCCTGGTTGATTCTGGGGCAGCCGAGAACTTTATAGACTCTGGTTTTGTAAAGAGAAACAATATTCCCATCAGAGAGAAGGAGATACCCTTGGCCGTTGAGGCCATAGATGGTAGACCATTGATATCTCCTGTTGTTACTCACGAGACTGCACCGCTACACATGTACACAGGGGTTCTACACTATGAAACCATTCGGTTCCAGATCATCACCTCTCCCTCTTCACAGTTGGTGTTAGGGTATCCATGGTTACGTGCCCACAATCCCATTTTTGACTGGGAGACAGGGCAGATAAAATCATGGAGTGAAGCCTGCCATGAGTCATGTACTATTGAAGTCACGCCTGTGAATTCTATTAACGTTCCTACTGTTCCTCCTTTATCTACGACAATACCCTCTCAGTATTTAACTTTAAAGACTGTCTTTGATAAAAGAGAGGCTGACAAATTACCGCCTCACAGACCCTACGATTGTGCTATTGATTTGTTGCCTGGTACTATACCTCCTAAGGGCAGGGTGTACCCCCTATCGGTTCAAGAAAACCGTGTCATGGAGGAGTACATTAAAGAGTCATTAGACAAGGGATTTATTAGAAGATCCTCTTCTCCGGCTGGAGCGGGGTTCTTCTTTGTATCAAAGAAAGAAGGTGATTTAAGACCTTGCATTGATTATAGAGGTCTTAACAAGATCACCATCAAAAATGCTTACCCTATACCTCTAATAACAGAATTGTTTGACAGGCTCAAACATGCTACGGTATTCACCAAATTAGATCTTAGAGGAGCATACAATTTGATACGTATTAAAAAGGACCACGAATGGAAGACAGCCTTTAACACTCGGTCAGGTCATTATGAGTATACCGTCATGCCATTTGGGCTTTGCAATGCCCCAGCAGTGTTCCAAGAATTTATTAATGATGTCTTAAGGGACTTTATTCACTCATTTGTTATTGTGTACTTGGATGACATTTTAATATATTCTACTGACATTCACGCTCATCACAGACATGTTACAACAGTTCTGAAGACCCTTCTTGCTAATGGTCTTTATTGCAAATTAGAAAAATGTCTATTCGACCAGTCCGAGGTCCAGTTTTTAGGGTATTTGATTTCCGCCGAGGGTTTTCGGATGGATCCCCAGAAGCTCGCTGCAGTCATAGAATGGCCTCTGCCGCAAGGTCTGAAAGCCATCCAGCGTTTTCTGGGTTTCTCTAATTATTATAGACGTTTTATCAAAGGTTTTTCGTCTATAGTAGCGCCTATTACTCGTATGACTAAAAAGGATGGCAATACACGTGTCTGGTCTACTGAGGCACTTCAGGCTTTTGACTTTCTTAAAACTACGTTCGCCTCTGCCCCTATTTTACAGCATCCTGTCCCCTCATTGCCATATATACTTGAGGTTGATGCTTCCGATATAGGGGTAGGTGCTGTCTTATCCCAAAGAGAGTCTCCTGACAAGCCATTGCATCCTTGTGGCTTCTTTTCTAAACAAATGTCCAAGGCAGAGAGGAATTATGATGTGGGTAATCGCGAACTCCTTGCTATCATTTTAGCACTCAAAGAATGGAGACATTTGCTAGAAGGAACTAAGGATCCTATTCTCATATTTACAGATCATAAGAACCTATCCTACCTTAGCGAAGCTAAAAGATTGTCTTCAAGGCAGGCTAGGTGGTCACTGTTCTTGTCTCATTTTAATTATATAATCACCTATAGGCCAGGTGACCGGAACACCAAAGCGGACGCTCTGTCCAGACAATTCGAGACTATTGACAAACAGGAGATTGATGTCACTCCTGTCATTCCCCCAGACAGGATAATAGCAACTACTATATTGTCTATTTCCTCGTCCCTCTTGCAGGCCATACAAGCGAAACAAGGCATGGCACCCAGCGAGAGGCCTAATGATAAATTGTTCGTTGACATTCCCGAGAGACGGGATATTCTGTCACTTTATCACGATACTAAGACTGCTGGACATCCTGGTATTTCCAAAACAGTGTCAGCCGTTTCTCGGTATTTCTGGTGGGATACCTTACGTAAGGATGTTACTGACTATATAAGTGCTTGTACTACTTGTGCATGTATGAAAACCTCTCGTAGAGTTCCTTGTGGGCTGTTGCATCCGTTGCCTGTTCCCGAGAGACCTTGGTCTAATCTATCAATGGATTTTATTGTTGAATTACCCCCTTCGAATGGTAACACAGTCATCCTAATGATAGTAGATCGGTTTTCCAAAATGGCTCACTTTGTGTCTCTTCGCAAGTTGCCCACTTCCAAGGAATTGGCTCTTATCTTCGCTAGAGAAGTGTTTCGATTACATGGTATTCCCTTATCTATTGTATCCGATAGGGGTAGCCAATTTATTTCCAGGTTCTGGAAAGCCTTTTGTTCGGAGATGGGTATTTCCCTCTCATTTTCTTCCGCTTACCATCCCCAGTCTAATGGAGCTGCTGAACGTGCCAACCAGTCTCTTGAGCAGTACCTCCGTTGTTTTGTGTCTCACCATCAGGACAATTGGTCTGACCTGCTTCCTTGGGCTGAATTTGCTCGGAATAATGCCACTCATGATTCTTCCGGCAAAAGCCCTTTTTACGTTGTCTATGGCCAGCATCCCGTTGTTCTTCCGGCTGCATTCTCCTCTCAGGGCATGCCAGTTCTGGATGAGCATTTGGCTGGTTTGCGTAATACTTGGGAGCAGGTTCAGCGTTCTTTGGTGGACTCTGCTGCCCGCCAGAAGGCTCAGGCTGACAAGCATCGCAGAGCGGCTCCTTCCTATGTTGTGGGGGACAGGGTTTTGCTTTCCACACGGAATATTCGCCTCCGGGTGCCTTCTATGAAATTGGCTCCCCGCTTCATTGGTCCTTATCGCATTATACATAAGGTTAATCCCGTTTCTTATGCCTTGGGTCTGCCTAAGAATCTGCGTATACCCAATGTATTTCACACCTCTTTGTTGAAGCCTTACGTACGCAACCGCTATACCCGGCATACTCCCCCTCCCCCTCCTGTCTCTGTGGAGGGTCATGAGGAGTTCGAAGTATCTGCTGTTATTGACTCTCGTTTTCTTAGGGGTCGGCTTCAGTACTTGGTACATTGGAAGGGTTATGGGCCTGAGGAGCGCAGTTGGATTTCTGCGGATGCTGTTCATGCTCCCCGCCTTGTACGTTCTTTCCATTCGCGTTTTCCTGCCAGGCCTGGTCCTGCCCGCCCGGAGGGCGTGTCCTCAGGGGGGGGTACTGTAGCGGTACTTACCTTATCCGGGGGCCGGACGCGGTCCTCTCTTCAAGCCGCGCGCGGTCCTGCGGCTGCACGAGCCGCGCGCGGCTCGTCCGACTGTTCAGACAGGAAGGCGGGCAGTGACCGCGAGAAGCGGTCACGTGTCCCGCCTGCAGCTAAGAGCGCGCCGCGAATCTCGGGCGCGCTCTTAAAGAGACAGTGGGAGCCTAAATTGCAAAAAGGCTCCCATTGGCTCCTGTCATGCCAATCACCCCATACACTTACCTGTTGGGGGAGTGGAAGTGACAGGAGCCAATCACATTAGTTTGTAGGCTACTTATACTTACCCTTTTCCCTTAGTTCCTTGCCCTATCGTGGTTTCTGCTACAGTTCCCTTTAGTGCTTGTTGTGTTCAGTTGTGTTTCTCCGTATTTGACCTTGGCTTTGTATTCTGACTTCGTTTTCGCTTTATCCTATTCTGTACTGTTTGCCGGCTTGCTGATTCCTGTGTACCAGTCCCCGGCTAGTTTTCGTTTACGCTGTCTCTTTGTGCCCTTGACCTCGGATCGTTCCTGACTCTGTCTTATCCTTTTACGTCGAGTCCGGCCACTCTAAGGTCCGGTAGACGTATCTCTCCTCTGTACTGTCTTCTGTTAGGCTGGATCCTGCGTGTAGGGGTATATACTCGTTACAGCATGTTTCTGTATGTATGTATGTATGTATGTGTCTGTATGACGGTATGCCTCTGTATGTATGTATGTGTCTGTATGCCTGTTTATATGTATGTGTCTGTATGACGTTATGTCTCTGTATGCATGCATGTATCTGTATGTGTGTATGTCTTTGTATGCCTGTATGTATGTATGTATGTGTCTGCATGCCTGTATGTCTCTGTATGTATGTTTCTTTATGCCTGTATGTCTGTATGTATGTGCCTGAATGTCTTTGTATGTATGTTTCTGTATGCCTGTCTGTATGTATGTGTCTGTATGACGGTATGCCTCTGTATGCATGTATGTCTTTATATGCCTGCATGTCTCTGTATGCATGTATGTCTCTGCTTGTATGTCTCTGACTGTATGTGTCTGTATGTCTCTGTATGATTATTGCTGTCTTTGTATAACAGTGTACCTGTATGACTTTGACTGTGTGACTGAAAAATGATGCCTGTGTGCCTGTGGCTTGGGAGGAAAGACACACAGGTGAAGATGCATTTTTTTTTTTTTTTTTTTTAATGAGGGTTGGGGGCGCCAAAATGCATCTTCGCCTGTGTAACTAAAAATTCTAGCACCGGCCCTGTGTGTATCTGAGAGTGTATCTGTCAGTGAGTGGGTGTGTCAGTGTGTGTCTGTCAGTGAAAGTGTGTGTTGGTTAAACAGTGTGTGCTTATGACTGTATGTGTGTGCCAATGACTGTGTATCTGTCATTGAGTGTATATCAGTGCATGTATCAATGAAGGCATGTGTCTGTCGGTCAAAAAAGTGGCCTTGACTTGGCGAATTGGGGAGGGGGGAGTATTTTGATTTTGGGGGTGCCAGAATTTAGTCGTGCCTAGGGCAGCACAAATCCAAAATACACCACTGGGCGTAGTGTTTGTAGAAAGTGTGTGTTTAGGGGTGTAGTATGCATTTGCTTACAAGGAATCTAGTGTGTGTATAGGGGATCCAGAGTGTGTGTGTTAAGAGTGTAGTGTGTGTGTGTGTGTGTGTGTGTGTATATGTGTATGTGTATATATATATTTGGAAGTATTGTGTATGTGTTTGGTGCAGTGTGTTGGGGGGGGGTTCTGTGTGTATGTAAGGGGTGCAGTATGTGTGTGTGATGGATGCTGTGTGTGAGAGTGCTGTGTGTGATGTGTGTGACAGTGCTGTGTGTCAGAGTGCTGTGTATGCTGTGTGTGACAGTGCTGTGTGTCAGAGTGCTGTGTATGCTGTGTGTGTGAGTGCTGTGTGTGAGAGTGCTGTGTGTGAGTGCTGTGTGTGATGTGTGTGACAGTGCTGTGTGTCAGAGTGCTGTGTATGCTGTGTGTGACAGTGCTGTGTGTCAGAGTGCTGTGTATGCTGTGTGTGACAGTGCTGTGTGTCAGAGTGCTGTGTATGCTGTGTGTGTGAGTGCTGTGTGCGTGAGTGCTGTGTGCGTGAGTGCTGTGTGTGTGAGTGCTGTGAGTGATGTGTGTGAGAGTGCTGAGTGTGATGGGTGTGAGAGTGCTGAGTGTGATGGGTGTGAGAGTGCTGAGTGTGATGGGTGTGAGAGTGTTGAGTGTGATGGGTGTGAGAGTGCTGAGTGTGATGGGTGTGAGAGTGCTGAGTGTGATGTGTGTGAGAGTGCTGAGTGTGATGGGTGTGAGAGTGCTGAGTGTGATGTGTGTGAGAGTGCTGCTGTGTATAAATGTTAGAATGGATTGTGTGTAATGGGGGGGGCTGTAAATAAACAAATAAATAAAGGGCATTATTTTCCCCCCCCTCCCTTCTTACCTTTAGCCTGGGAGGGGGGACTGGTACCTGGGACTGGGAGGCAGAGTCGAAGTGTTCCCTGGTGGTCCTCGTGGTGAGTGAACTCTAGCCTGCGGGCTAGAGTTCACTCTCGCAAGATCCGGTCGTTGCCATGGCAACGCTCCGGATCTCGCGAGAGGAACCTGGCGGAGCTGCAAGTTAGAGCTCCGCTGGGTCCTCTCTCCGTGCAGGCTGGCTCCCTCCCTCTCTCTCCCCGCCGGCGGCCGCATTGGATAGCATGTGGGCCGGTGAGGGAGATCTTTGATCTCCCCACCGGCCCGCCATGGAATGCAGCAGGGCCGGCGCTCGCATAGTGCCGGCCCTGCAAAGACCGGCAGCGGAGATCCTGGGACCTTCCCCTGCCGGCCTCGGCCCACGGCCACCGCGGCCCACCGGGCATTTGCCTGGTGTGCCCGATGGCCAGTCCGGGCCTGGTAGTGGGTATACCCCTTACTCCGGCGCCTCTGGGTTGTTGCACCTGCGTTGTACTGGGCCTTGCAGTGGTCCTCTATCTCGCCTCCTTGGTGCTCTGTGCTGTTGAGGTCTCCCTCCTAGCGGGCCCAGGACCCAGTCAGGGGTCGGGATATGTGGTAGGTCCATTTCTTCCAGAAATCTTGGGATCTCCTCGGGCCAACGGACGGAGGCCCAGCCATTCCGGTGACGGGCCAGTAAGGCAAAGGGATAGCCCCATTTGTATTGGATGTTTCGTTCTTGCAGGGCCGCTGGTATAGGCTTCAGTGCCCTCCTGGCCTCTAGAGTGATGGGCGAGAGGTCATTAAAGAGGGAGACTGCCGCGTCCCCAAAGTTCCAGGTACGTCGAGATCTGGCCGCCTTCATGATGGCGTCTTTGTCCCGGAAGGAGCTGAGGCAGCATATAATATCCCTTGGGTTGCCGTCTGCTGACCTGGGGCGTAACGCTCTGTGTACTCGTTCGTATCTGAATGTGAGCGGAGCGCCTTCTCCCAGAATCATATGGAAGAAGTCATTTAGGGTGTTTTCAGGGCTTTCCTCACCGTCCGGTTCAGGGACCCCGCGGACCCTGATGTTACATCTCCTCCCCCTATTGTCTAGGTCCTCCATTGTCCTCCTCATGTGTAGTAATAGCTCCCCTTGGCGTGCGAGGGCCATATCGGTCGCCTGCAGCCTTGTGGTTTGTGTTTCCTGGGAGTGCTCTAGATTTTGGATGCGGCCTGTGTGTGCATTTACCTCTGCCCGGATACCTGCTATCTCGGCCCGCAGAGCATCTTGAATGGATGTGGTATGTACCAGGAGGTCAGCTTTTGTGGCCATAGCAGCAGCCATAGACCTGATCTTCTCCCCGATCTGCTCCAGTGTAGCGCCACGAGGTTCCCTGGAGGACGGCTCCGTCGGCGCCATCTTGGATCCGCTTGCCTCCTCGCACATGTCGGCAGAGCTCTGGAGGAATCCATCCATCGGGCCGTGAGTGTGCCCGGTTTGGGAGCCCCTCGGGGTCTGGGGGGTGTCGGTTCGTCGGTGGCATCCCATGTATGCTGATGGGATCCAATTAAAGGCTGTGTTTAATGCCGGCGGGTCGGAGTTCTCACTCTATGCTGCCATCTCGTTCCGAGCCCAGGCCACGCCCCGAGTGATCATATACTTAACCAATTTTTGGATGACCAACCAAATATAATTTTTTTCCCAAGCCCCAAATCTAAAACTTATGCTGGCACCAACTGACAATTCTAAAAATCATTTCCATGATACCATAAAAAACATCAATTAAAGGCTTCACGAGATGCAAGAAATGAATAGGTTGTAGGAATAATCCTAATTTAAAACGTATTCAAGATCATTTTCTCTCATTAGACAAACAGAAAAAATACAAGGTGAAATCTAGTATGGACTGTAACACAACAGGGGTAATCTATTTACTTATATGCCCTTGTCCAAAACAATATGTAGGAAGAACCAAAAGATCCCTGAAAATAAGAGTGTCAGAACATATTAGAAACATTAAAAAAGCATTGCACATACATCATTTGTCAAAACATTTTAATGATGTTCATGGAAGAGATCCAGATGGTTTGGAATTTTTACCTATTGGAAAAGTCAAAGTACACTGGAGAGGGGGAGATCTTGACATAAATCTTGACCAAGCAGTAGCTAGATGGATCTTCACTCTTAATACTCTGGCCCCAAGAGATTTAAATGTTGACTTTGAGCTTAATGCATTCCTATGATGACTCTTTTCTGACTATAAGTTTCAGTAATTTCTCTTATTATCATATCATGTGTATGTTTATCCAGATTTTCCCATATTTTATCTATTTAATATATATTTGTTTGTATTTTAGTGTCAATTTTTACAAGATAATTCTGGTTTGTATATTAAATTTTAGATGTTGGGTGTTTTTTCGTAAATTTATAATTTTATTCACAGATGTTATCTTTTATATAAGCTTATTTTTATTCTTATTATTTTTACTTTATCCTAATTTTCTATTTCTTTCTTTTATTCTGTACTGATTGATTGCCTCACAATCATTCTATGTCATTCTCACTCTATATTCTAATGACTAGCCACAATCTATTGATATTGCACCATGTAGTGGCTCTCTAATTAATTTTAGTTATTTATTTTGAGTATTCTCTGTTATATTTACTTTTTCATCACTCTATATAATTGTTCGAACCATGTTCTGTATCCACATTTTGGTGTTTTGCTAGGTGCCTATTCCATTTATTATTTCGCTAGGTGCTTACTAGATTCACGATTTGCTATTTACCATATATTATCTATTCTTATTCCATATCTGTATTTGCAGTTTTTATATTTATTTTTATATTTTTAACTCTATTAAGTCCGGTATTTTACCTCTATTTTTATGTCCATCATTTTACTTATACTCACTTCTATACCTTATCCATTTAATTTTTATTTTATCTTTATGCCTACTATTATTTTTTATTCTTCTAGTGGAGTTTTTCTCTCTTTTTTCTGGTCATTTCAGTTATGCTTCCTAAGATATCTGTTATTGAAACAACTGTATAATGATTATCTGTTACATTGTGATTTGCATCAGCTGTTTTGTAGCAAATGGGATACATAAGTGTCTTTCAATGTATCCGTCATTTATTGAAGCCTCTGATGAAGTGAGGCTTTCCCTCACGAAACTTGTAAAGCAAGCACATAGATTTAGTGCCATTCACAATTAAGATCCACTATTGAGTGGAGGAACGGTACCACGGCAACGCTCTATGAACTTTATGCACGAGCCGATCCAGATCTTCATATTGACCAGTGCTAAATCGATCTTAAGATTTTGCAACACATATTAAGAAAATCTACCCTCTCTGGCTAACAATGGCTCCAAAAGAAGATTCGTGGGATAAATGTGAAAAAGTTGATAAAACAGAGATTACAAACAAACAAAATAAACCTCAACCTACCAGTAATTTCTATTCCCCCGAAAAACCAGCAAATAAGTCAACGCTGTCAGAAAAATCTTCTTGTGAAAGACTCATGGAAACAAGTATATCTGAACATATAAGATATATTACTCAGGCAAGTCTTGTTACTGCCTTAGAATCATTGTATGATAAAATCAAACTTGACCTTGACAATAATCTGTCTGAATATAAAGAAGAAATTGCCCAACTGGTAGTTCTTTTTAAAACAATCCCAGGAAATTGTACCTTTACATCAAAAAGTGAATGATCTTCAAACACAAAATGATTCCTTGAAAGCAGCTCTTTCTAAAATGGATGTTAGTATGACAGATCTTGAAGATAGATCTTGGAGACAGAATAAAAAAATCAGGGGAATACCAGAGGAATTTAATAAGCTTGAAGTATACTTGATGGAACTACTATTTATAT
This sequence comes from Pelobates fuscus, assembly GCF_036172605.1. Taxonomy (NCBI): domain Eukaryota; kingdom Metazoa; phylum Chordata; class Amphibia; order Anura; family Pelobatidae; genus Pelobates; species Pelobates fuscus. Next base: position 222,539,859 of record NC_086320.1, on the reverse strand, counting down.
ATATATATAGAGAGAGATTCAAAACTATACGGTCTACTTAGTCAGTTGCGGAAGTATTGACTTTGATGTGCAATCTGTTCAGCCTTATAGACACGTGTCTGTCCTGCATGGGAGCCCAACATATCTGATGTGGGCAGGAAGCCTAAAGAAATGCTTCTGTGGTTACCTTGACACAAAAATACCTGTGGATGCACCAAGGAAATTCCATACAGCTACTTGGGAGCCTGAGAAGAATGAAGATATTCATGGTGTATAATTTTATAACATTACAGGAGGCTTCATATTTGCTGTTTTAACGCTCAGACAACAAGGCAAAAGAAGCATGATCCACCGGCCTGAAATAAAATCGTTGGAAGGTGTCTTCCCGGGAACAGTCTGCCGAACGTAGGATGTCCCAGAGGGAAACGCCCACAAGGAATGCACTCCGGAGGCCGAATTCACACCTGCCAAGCATAACAACCATGTAATCCATCGTGCCAGCGTAGGAGAAGAGACCAGCTTGTGAGATCTAACATAAGAGATCAATAATTGACCAGAACTGGAAGGGTGAAGAGGAGAAGTAAGCGTCACATAACGAGACAGAGCTGCCACCACGCAGAGTTTAGGTGAGTCGCGGAAATACGGGTAGAAGATAGCTGTAGAGTCTGACTTAGTTTGTCTAGACATAGAGAAGATAACCCTGTCCGGAGAAAAGGAAAAAGCATCAACGTCGAAAGCCCAGACGTCGGAGACCCGACAAAATTAAATTAGGCATAGTAGGAGGGCAACTTAGCCGAAAGTTGACGGAGGGAAAGGTCCTGAAGGAACGACAAAAACGCTCGTACGTCCCAGACAGAGGAGTAGTTAGGGGTCGGAGGTCGAGATAGTTTCATGACCCGGAGGAGTCTGCATACCAACGGATCCTGACCAATGGGGAAACCTTGGAGTGGAACGTGAGCCGCCGAGATCACCGATCCTGCTGCGTTAACTGAACGATACGAGCGTCCCAGGTCAAAAAGGTGTGAGAGGAGATTCAGAACACTGGTTACAGGGGCCATAAAAGGATCAGAGTCACCAATGACACCAAGAGTTCCATGCTGACAAGTAGCATCTCCTAGTTCCAGGAGCCCAGAAGTCCCAGAGGAGGTTTTTATCAGACTGCGATAGTGCCTCGACATTCCAGGCCATTAAGCAGAGGTGGCTGTCCACCACAATGGGGTGAGGATTGCCTCGAGAGTCCAAGAGGAGCGTCTGTGTGGATGGCAGAAGGAGCGGATCCTGATGGGATAGATCCAGAAGTTCCGGGAACTAGGCCTGACACTGCCATAGGGGAGTCAGCAGCACCAGGGACACACGTTGACATCATACCTGTAGTAGGACCCTGGAGATCATAGCAAATGGAGGAAATGTATAGTCTCCCCAAGATGCAACATACTGTTTGCAGTTTTCCCCTAGGTTAGGCAGGGGATATTTTTTAGACTGGGAAGTACTCATATCGGACTCACTGGCAATTAGGACTGGACTTGGAATTGCTGGTTAATCAGTGATGAAGGACAGCTGTCTTGGAATCAAGGTTCCGACAAGGTCTGCCACTTCTCCACGAGCTGGAGTGCTTAAAAACTGAAATTCCAATCACTTGACAATGTTACATAAAAATAGCACAGAAGCTATACAGCAAAATATCACACTCAAGAAGCAAGCAGAGTTTGGGAGTACGCTAAACATCCATCAAGTACAGGGTTAAAACAATTCCCTTTTACCTCTTTTTACCTTTTACCTACCATAGGCAAAATTACATTGTAGCCTCCCAAAGGCATATTACTTTTTTTTTATATAGCCTACCAAAGGCTAACCTCCTACCAAAGGAGGGACTGTCTCCCAAAGACAGCAACTATAAAAATCCCTTAAGTCTACCTTAGACTTGTGCAGTCCCCTTGAATAAAGAATGCAACGTGTGGAGGATAGGAGCAAAAAGGAAGGGAATGAATGTCTGTAAGACATGATTCTCTTACCTTTTTTCCGTCTCCAGTTGCATCCCACTTCTAACACCAACTTATTGGGGAAAATTCAGCTATACACAGGACAAAGACCCTCTGGTTGATGGATGCAGACCGACCCCCTCCCTCTCGGAGCTCCGGGAATTGAGTATATGCGTGTGACAATTGCATAACAGTTGTTTATCACAAGATATAAGCAGCGGTTTCTTGTTATATCCTATGTTGAATTTCACAAGTATATTGATTCACACAAGATGTTACAAATACCAAAGATTTGTCCAATAATAAGAACAGATTTTGCAAGCAGTAAGGATTTCCAAGTTTCAAATGAACCCTTAATATGTAACCAGCTAGAATAGATAGTACAATGGATATTCTATCCTTCAGTAACTCCTAAAGGAAATCATCCACCGCCGTGCAAGCCGGGTCCGGAAGCCAACTGAAGTAGGTTGGGACCTTGTAATTCGTCCTGGAGGCGAAGAGGTCCATCGTGAACGGCCCCTCCATTCCGCGATTTTGAGGAAAACTGGGTGAAGGAGCCTCCAATTGCTTGCGTCCCTCCAATGTCTGGAAAACCAGTCCGCCGTCAAGTTCGCTACACCCAGGAAATACTCTGCCTGGAGAGTGATGTTGCGTTGGAAGCAGAAACTGTAGATCTCCTTCGTCACCTCCAAAAGGATCCGGGAGTGGGCCCCTCCCAGGTGGTTGATGTACTGTACCACCGAAATGTTGTCCATCCAGCCCGCAATCAGTTCCAGGCAGTTTATGTGGTACTCCGTATCTGACCACGGGCCACCCGTGGAGCTGGTCGCATAAGTGGCTCCCCAACCTCAGAGGCTCGCGTCTGACTCCAGGACAAAATCTGGGGTGGGTCTGAAAATTGCCTTGTCATTCCAGGCAGACATGTGTAGCAGCCACCAGTGCAGTTCGGTCTTGACATCCAGAGTGAGTGGAATCACTTGGTCGTAGGATGGTCTCCTGCGAAGGAAGTGGGCCTACAGGCGTTGCATGGCCCTATAGTGAAGGGGACCCGGGTAGATCGCCTGGATCGATGTGGAGAGGAGGCCCACTACAAGCGCCAGCATCCTCAGTGGGATCCGGTCGAGATCTTGGACTGAGGGAGGCGTAGGAGGCACTCCCTTGCGTGTATTTCGAAGCCCAAGAATTCGATCACCTGTGACGGTAAAAGAGCCGACTTCTCTCGGTTGACCATGAAGCCCAGCGACTTTAACAAGGAGACCGCAGAGTGTGTGTGATAATTCAGCCTGGAGGGCTTCTCGCAAAAGATCAGCAGATCGTCCAGGTAGATGATACAACGAACACCCTCCAATCGAAGGCGTGTCCTCACCGGTTTCAATAGTTTGGTGAAACACCACGTTGACGAGCTGAGACTGAAAGGGAGGCAGGTGAATTGGCAAGGTCTGTCTTTCCAGAGGAAACGGAGGAACCGAAGACATGTGGGGTGCACCGTTACCGAGAGATATGCGTCCTTTAGGTCCAGTCTCGTGAACCAATCCCCTGGGGGGAGGAGGTCCCGTAGGAGATGGATGCCCTCTATTTTGAAATGATGGTAAACCACGAAGGCGTTCAGGCTTCTCAGATTGATCATCGGGCGGCAGGGGCGTACCTAGAGCATTTGGCACCCGGGGCGGACCCTGAGTGTCGCACCCCCCCCCCCCCCCCATAATAAAAATGTAAGAAAACACCCAAATTTTTTTCAATGTTTTCAATAATATTTATTGCACACATTTGTAAACTGCTTGTAAAATTTGTAAAATGCGCCAGTTTTGTAGAAGGGGGAAGACCAGTGCTTTTGTAGAAAGGGGCTGGTGAGAACCTTCTAGAAAACTCCTGCCCTGCCCCTTTCTACAAAGCCCCTTGTCTCGCCCTTCATATAAAAACCCTGCACCCCGATCACATAAATGTCATACACTCCCTACACATAAAAACCCTGCACCCCAATCACATAAATTTCATTCACTCCCTACACATAAAAATCCTGCACACCCCCTTAATAAAAAACCCTGCATACCCCCTTAATAAAAAACAAAAACGTGCACAACCCCTCTTAATAACAAAAAACCTGCACACCCCCTTAAAAAAAATCTGCAGTGCACATCCTCCCTTAATAAATAGAATACTGCAACCCCCTTAATCAAAAAAAACCCTGCACCCCCATTATTTAAACCTCCCCCTTTAATTATTTAATCCACAGCCCCCTTTAATTAATCCACACCCCCCTTAATTAATACACCCCCCTTAATTAATCCACACCCCCCTTAATTAATCCACACACCCCTTAATACACCCCCCTTAATTAATACACCCCCTTAATTAATCCACACCCCCCTTAATTAATACACCCCCCTCAATTAATACACACACCCCTTGATTAATCCTCACTGCCCCTTAATTAATACACCCCCTTAATTAATCCTCACTTTCCCTTAATTAATACACTCCCCTTAATTAATACACCCCCCCTTAATTAATACACCCCCCCTTAATTAATACACCCCCCTTAATTAATACACACCCCCTTAATTAATACACCCCCTTAATTAATCCTCACTGCCCCTTAATTAATCCACCCCCCCTTAATTAATCCTCACTCCCCCTTAATTAATACACCCCCCTTAATTAATCCACACCCCCCTTAATTAATACACCCCCTTAATTAATCCTCACACCCCCCTTAATTAATCCACACCCCTTAATACACCCCCTTAATGAATACTCACCCCCATTAATTAATACACCCCCCTTAATTAATCCCCACTCCCCCTTAATTAATACACCCCCTTAATTAATCCTCACTCCCCTTAGATAATACACCCCCCTAAATTAATACACATCCCTTAATTAATCCTCACTCCCCCCTTAATTAATACAGCCCCCTTAATTAATCCACACCCCCTTAATTAATACACCCCCTTAATTAATCCACACCCCCTTAATTAATACACCCCCTTAATTAATCCACACCCCCTTAATACACCCCCTTAATTAATACTCACCCCCATTAATTAATACACCCCCTTAATTAATCCTCACTCCCCCCTTAATTAATCCACACCCCCTTAATACACCCCCTTAATTAATACTCACCCCCATTAATTAATACACCCCCTTAATTAATCCTCACTCCCCCTTAATTAATACAGCCCCTTAATTAATCCACACTCCCCTTAATTAATACACCCCCTTAATTAATCCTCACACCCCCCTTAATTAATCCACACACCCTTAATACCACCCCTTAATTAATACTCACCCCCATTAATTAATACACCCCCCTTAATTAATTAATACACCCCCCTTAATTAATCCACACCCCCTTAATTAATACACCCCCCTTAATACAGCCCCCTTAATTAATCCACACCCCCCTTAATTAATACACCACCCTTAATTAATCCTCACTCCCCCTTAATTAATACACCCCCTTAATTAATCCTCACTCCCCTTAATTAATACACCCCCCTAAATTAATACACATCCCTTAATTAATCCTCACTCCCCCCTTAATTAATACAGCCCCCTTAATTAATCCACACACCCCTTAATTAATACACCCCCTTAATTAATCCACACCCCCTTAATTAATACACCCCCTTAATTAATCCTCACACCCCCCTTAATTAATCCACACCCCCTTAATACACCCCCTTAATTAATCCTCACCCCCATTAATTAATACACCCCCTTAATTAATCCTCACTCCCCCCTTAATTAATCCACACCCCCTTAATACACCCCCTTAATTAATACTCACCCCCATTAATTAATACACCCCCCTTAATTAATCCTCACTCCCCCTTAATTAATACAGCCCCTTAATTAATCCACACCCCCCTTAATTAATACACCCCCTTAATTAATCCTCACACCCCCCTTAATTAATCCACACACCCTTAATACACCCCCTTAATTAATACTCACCCCCATTAATTAATACACCCCCCTTAATTAATTAATACACCCCCCTTAATTAATCCACACCCCCCTTAATTAATACACCCCCCTTAATACAGCCCCCTTAATTAATCCACACCCCTTTTAATTAATACACCACCCTTAATTAATCCTCACCCCTTTAATTAAACCTCCCTCCCCTTCTTTAATGAATCCATTATCCACCCCCCCTTTAATTAATTTAGCCCATCACATAAAATGACTACTCACATTTTGATGATGCCTTGACCGCCTGAATATCCGTGAAGGCGGGCTGACGGCGCTGCGCACGACGTCATCATGTTGCGTGACGTCGCGTCCCGCAACACTCCTCCCCCTTCTCCTTAAATTAAGTCCCGCAGGGGCAAAGGTGCTGCGGCTGTGCGCAGCCGCCGCAGCGTAATGATGGGGGGGTGACACATGACACTGGACGTCATGGCACCCCCCTAGTCAGTGGCACCCGGGGCGGGCCGCCCCCCCCGCCCCCCCCCTTAGTACGCCACTGCCGGGCGGAATCCCCAGATTTCTTCCTCACCAGAAATATGGAGCTGAAGAAACCCCCATCGTCCAGTGCCCACTGGACAGCGCCCTTTTTGAAAAGGGCTTGAATCTCTGCATCTATCAGGGACTGTTGGTCCTTTAAAGACACGTGAACCGTGGGAGGATGAACCTGTGTCAATGGGGAATGAAAATCTATGACATAGCCCCGAATCGTCTGAAGCACCCAGGCATCTGAGGAAACCTCCCGCCACGCGTCCCAGCAGTAAAAAAAACCTGCCCACATGCAACAGAGTGTTTTGTGAAGCTCCTTGACGAATGGTTCACCGAAGAGTAGGCCCTTGTTCCTTCAACCCCAAGTCCGACAGTTTGGCGAAGAGGACCGCCTTCCTACGCTCCGTGCAGAGCGTCACGTTGGTAGTGCCCAGCAAGCATGAGTATCCTCATGTTTAACAGTTTATCCTCCAATTTGAGGCTGTGCTCGACCCCTTTCTTGGGGTCACGCCCGGTAAGGGTCATGTAGGTTGAGACCATGGGGTCTAATTCAGGGGTAAGGGCGACCTTATCTGGTAACACGGGCCTGGGGCCCAGAGGTCTGCGGACCCAGTAGTGCATGAACTGTGCCTGGTGGTCGGGTAGCCATTCGGAGGATCTGGGGTGTCTGATGGACTGTGGGTCCAACAGGGGTTCGCCCGTAGCGTTCACGAACACGTGGAGAGTCTGACTCAGCCGAGTAGGGAGTCACTTTAGAGCCCCAATTCTGCGGGGTTTGCGGGAGGGCCGTGGCCAGGGCCTTTTCCACCAAGGCGGACACTGCCGCATTAATCATGGCCTGCTTGAGTCTGATTTCTCACTGCCTCTCCTCTGCTCAGTTACTGGGAGGCCGCAAATCCTCATGTCAGATTTTCCAGTGGCGGAGAAGCCCACAAGAAGTATCCCTGGAACCACTAGGGTATCAGGATCAGGAACAAGCTTGCGTCCAGGTGAGCATTTGTTTCGGTAATATCGTCGAGTTTAAGGTGCCAGATGCAGGAGCTCATGCAACACACACCTGGACTGCTCAGTAGCCAGGCTCCGCCCCTTATTTTATTATACACAACTTGCCATGTTTTCCCACGAACCCTGAGTTTCTACTCCTGGGTGTCCCTGTTCTCATCGTGACATCCAGACGACCAGATGTGGTCGCCACAGAAGTGCCCAACAGGGGATTTGTACCGGTTACTTTGCGGTCCTGGGCCTGCTTTACTGCCTTCAAGCCACGGCATATAGGGCTGCTCCTATAAATTATGGTCCAATATCGCTAATTAGCCAGGTATAAATAATTGACTCTGGTTCCTGTTATTGTGTATCTTGATCCAGTGTTCTCCAGACGTCTCCTGACCTTGGCTTATCTCATCGTTTACTCTGACCTCTGGCTTACCCTGACTTCTGCTTGTCCTTGCCTGTACTGCAACTTGGAGCTATATTCATGTACAGCCCCTGTGCACAGACTCACAGCCCAGGTGGCATCTTACCTGGTCACCTTGTTCTGTGTTTATTTGCAAGGGTGAGCGTATAACTCTGTATGTCAGACTCCACATCAGGTAAGATCCTGACATTGGGTTCCATAACAACTCAACACTGTCCCAATAAAAAGGTTGCAACCCTGGTAGCCAACATACTCTCCTTGGTATTCATCGTAACTGGCAGCTGGCCATATTCCCATACAACTTTCTCTGACTAATTGACAGTTATCCTTCTGTCAGGATCGGGACAGGGATCCAACACGCAGAGTACAAACAGGTACAGGATACGTATACCGGACCTTAGAATGGCCGGACTAACGTACGGAGAATATAGAGAATAGTCAAAGACAAGCCGAGGTCGAGGGAACGGGAAGACAGGTAAGCGAGGAACAAGCCGGGTCAAGGGTAACAGAGATAAACAGAGTAAGTCAAACAAGCCGGGTCAGAACCAAAGGGATAACAGAAATACAAGAGCACTGTGTGACTAGGCAGACTAGAACCACAACAGGGCAATGAGCAAATGGGAGAAGCAAGTTTAAATACCCTGGCTCGGAAGGGTAGACACGCCTCCGACGAGTCCTGATTAGTCTCTGAAGGATTGAGTGACAGGTCGTTCCGGGTTGGCGTCATGACGTCGGTTTCCGGACGTCATGCTAGAAAAGGAAGTGCGTCCCTCGCGGCCGGCGTTTACGTGACCGGATGGACCGCGGGGAACAGAGGAAACAGCCCGTCCGGACGGATGGACGTCTAAGTCTCTACCTCTCTCGGAGGTAGAGACTTCAGGTACCCTGACAGTACCCCCCCTCTCAGATACGCCCACCGGGCGGAAGGAACCGGGACGAGATGGGAAGCGGGAGTGAAACGCCCTGCGGAGACGAGGAGCATGAACATCCTCCTGAGGTACCCAACTCCTCTCCTCAGGACCATATCCCTTCCAATCGACCAGATATTGTACTCTCCCCCGGGAGATTCAAGAATCGATAATAGAGTTAACCTCATACTCCTCCTGACCCTCCACCTGAACAGAGCGAGGAGAGGATGATGTGGAGGAAAATCTGTTACAGACTAGTGGTTTCAACAATGAAACATGAAATGAGTTAGGGATGCGTAAGGCAGTTGGAAGAGCTAGACGATACGCAACTGGGTTAATGCGAGTTAGCACCCTGTAAGGTCCAATATAACGAGGAGCGAACTTCATGGAAGGCACTTTTAAACGGATGTTTCTTGTACTCAACCATACTCTATCACCTGGAACAAACACCGGAGCCGCCCTTCTACGTTTATCAGCGTGTTTCTTAACCAGCATAGAATTGTGCAGAAGAATCTGTCGAGTCTGATCCCACAACTTCCTCAAATTGGCAACATGAACATCAACCGACGGCACCCCCTGGGAAGAAGAAGCCGAAGGGAGAATAGATGGATGAAAGCCATAATTCATGAAGAAGGGGCTTGAACGAGTAGAATCACAAACGAGATTGTTGTGTGCAAACTCCGCCCAAGGAATCAAACCAACCCAATCGTCCTGGTGTTCGGAAACAAAACAACGTAAATATTGTTCAATCTTTTGGTTGGTGCGTTCAGCAGCTCCGTTAGACTGAGGATGATAGGCAGAAGAGAAATTCAATTTGATACCCAGTTGAGAGCAGAAGGACCTCCAAAAACGGGAAACAAATTGGGAACCTCTGTCAGATACAATTTGGGAGGGTATCCCATGTAATAGAAAAATCTCCCTTGCGAATATCTCCGCCAATTCGGGAGAAGACGGGAGTTTAGGCAGAGGAACGAAGTGAGCCATCTTGGTGAATCTGTCAACCACGGTGAGGATAACAGTCTGTTTTTTAGAGATAGGTAAATCGACAATAAAGTCCATAGCCAAACAGGACCATGGCTTCTCTGGAACCTCTAAGGGGTGCAGAAATTCACAGGGAAGGGTATGAGGTTGCTTGGTCTTAGTACAAACCTCACATGCACCGATGAAATCTTTAATATCCTTCCGTAAATCAGGCCACCAGAAGTCCTTAGCGATCAAAGCACATGTCTTGCGAATACCAGGATGTCCAGCCACCTTGCTGTTGTGGAAACATTGCAACAGTTCCAGTTGTAGAACAGGAGGAACGAAACGTCGACCTTCAGGAGTCTGTTTAGGAGCTAGATGTTGCAGTTTAATGATCTCGGCAAGTAACGGAGAGTGAATCCTGAGATTCGTGTTGGCGATAATATTGCATTTCGGAACTATAGAGGAAAGAACCGGTTCAGATATAGTAGAAGGTTCATATTGGCGAGACAAAGCATCGGCTTTGGAGTTCTTAGAACCAGGTCTATAAGTAAGCACATAATTGAAGTGGGTCAGGAATAAGGACCAACGAGCTTGTCTGGCGGACAGTCGCTTAGCTTCCCCAATATAAGACAAGTTCTTGTGATCCGTTAAAATAGTAACAGGATGTAAGGTCCCCTCCAATAAATGTCTCCACTCCTTTAAGGCCATAATGACCGCTAAGAGTTCCCTGTCGCCAATGTCATATCTACTTTCAGGGCCAGACAGTTTCTTAGAAAAAAAAACACAAGGGTGAAGTGGTTTATCCACCCCTAACCTTTGCGACAGAACAGCCCCTACGCCTGTCTCAGAGGCATCGACCTCGAGTAGGAACGGCAGAGTCGTATCAGGATGGACTAGAATTGGAGCAGAAGCAAAAAGATCCTTGAGAGTCTTGAAAGCAGCGAGAGCTTCATTAGACCAAGTCTTAGTGTCAACCCCCTGTCTGGTCATATTGGTAATAGGTGCAATAATAGAAGAGTATCCCTTAATGAAGCGCCTATAATAATTGGAGAAACCAATAAACCTCTGAATAGCCTTGAGTCCCTTAGGCAAAGGCCACTCTAAAATGGACTGGAGTTTGTCAGGGTCCATCTTAAAGCCTTCCCCAGAAATCACGTATCCAAGAAAGTCTATCTGAGACTGGTCAAAGCTACATTTCTCCAATTTACAGTATAAGCCATGTTGCAGGAGTTTGTGTAATACCTTTCTGACCTGTCTGTGGTGGGTCTCAACCTCTCTAGAGTGTATCAGTATGTCATCCAGGTATACAATAACACAATCATGTTGAAATTCCCTAAGAACCTCATTAATCAAATCCTGAAATACTGAAGGTGCGTTACAAAGACCAAAAGGCATGACCGTGTATTCATAATGCCTATAACGGGTATTGAACGCTGTCATCCACTCGTGTCCTTGCTGGATTCTCACCAAGTTATATGCCCCTCTGAGGTCCAACTTGGTGAAAATTTTAGAGCCTTTCAGACGATCAAACAGCTCGGTAATCAAGGGAATCGGATAGGCATTTCTGATGGTTATCTTATTCAAACCTCGGTAATCAATGCAAGGTCTTAGTGAACCATCCTTCTTTTTAACAAAAAAAAAAACCAGCCCCGGCAGGAGAAGAAGATCTCCTTATGAATCCCTTGTCTAGATTCTCCCGAATATACTCCTCTAGAACTGAATTCTCCTTAGTGGATAGGGGGTATACATTGCCCCTCGGAGGCATGGTACCAGGTAGTAAGTTAATTTTACAATCAAAGGTCCTGTGTGGAGGTAGAGTATCAGCATTCTTTTTGTCGAATACTGCTTTTAAGTCTAGGTACAGGGGCGGTATTTGTATCTCTGTAGACTGGGTAGAACTACCTGGTGTGTTAATTACACCCAATGGGGAAACCCTCCGTAAACAATTCTCCTGGCAACCCTGGCCCCATGAGAGTATCTCCCCTAACTCCCAATCAATAATAGGGTTATGTCTTTTTAACCATGGGTAACCCAGGACTATGGAAACAGAAGGGGATGAAATAAGCATAAGCGATAAGTTTTCCTTGTGTAAGATGCCAACAGTTAAGCTAACTGGGATGGTCTCACGAGAGATAACAGGCTCAAGTAAAGGTCTACCATCTATGGCCTCAACGGCCAAGGGTGTATCCCTTAACTGGGATGGGATAGTGTGTTTAGTAGCAAAGGCTTGATCGATAAAATTCTCAGCAGCACCGGAATCTATCAAAGCCATGGTCCTTAGTACTCCCCTTTCCCAAGTTAAAGAAACTGGTAGCAGAAGCCTGTGATCTTTATAATTATGCGTAGAGGACAAAATAGAAACACCCAAGGCCTGTCCTCTAGAGAAACTTAGGTGCGAGCGTTTCCCGAACGATTAGGACAATTCAGGCGTAGGTGACCTCTGACTCCACAATACATGCATAATCCCTCCCTAGGATTAGGCGAGTATTGCCTATCTGCATAGGTTCAGGACATAGTGAGGTAGTGGAATCAGGACTTTGAAATGCGGGGGCTAATTTAAATGAAGGTCTAAGGTTCCTCTCTCGAGTGTTCTGTCTCTCTCTTAAATGCTCATCAATACGAGAAATGAATGAAATTAAATCCTCCAAATTTTCAGGGAGCTCTCTAGTAGCAACCTCGTCGAGGATTACATCTGATAGCCCATTCAAAAATACATCTATATATGCCTGCTCGTTCCACTTAACTTCTGCTGCCAAAGACCTGAACTCTAGTGCATAATCCACAAGAGTTCGGTTCTCTTGTCTCAGGCGCAACAGTAATCTAGCTGCATTGACCTTTCTACCAGGAGGGTCAAAAGTTCTTCTAAAGGCAGCTACAAAGGCATTATAATTATATACCAAAGGGTTATCATTCTCCCATAATGGGTTGGCCCATCTCAGAGCTTTCTCAATGAGTAAGGTGATAATAAATCCAACCTTCGCCCTATCTGTAGGATAGGAGCGAGGTTGTAATTCAAAGTGGATACTGATCTGGTTAAGGAAATCACGACACTTCTCAGGTGAGCCACCATAACGTACTGGTGGTGTAATACGGGAAGAGGCACCTACAGTGGCTACCTCTAGGCCTGAGCTCACAGGAGAAATAGAAGTAGTACGCGTCTCCTCTGGCGGGTTATTAGCACGAGACAATAACGCCTGTAGTGCTAGCGCCATCTGATCCATTCTGTGCTCCATGGCTTCGAACCTAGGATCAGAAGGACCAAGCTGACTGTTTGTACTTGCAGGATCCATTGGCCCTGTCGTAATGTCAGGATCGGGACAGGGATCCAACACGCAGAGTACAAACAGGTACAGGATACGTATACCGGACCTTAGAATGGCCGGACTAACGTACGGAGAATATAGAGAATAGTCAAAGACAAGCCGAGGTCGAGGGAACGGGAAGACAGGTAAGCGAGGAACAAGCCGGGTCAAGGGTAACAGAGATAAACAGAGTAAGTCAAACAAGCCGGGTCAGAACCAAAGGGATAACAGAAATACAAGAGCACTGTGTGACTAGGCAGACTAGAACCACGACAGGGCAATGAGCAAATGGGAGAAGCAAGTTTAAATACCCTGGCTCGGAAGGGTAGACACGTCTCCGACGAGTCCTGATTAGTCTCTGAAGGATTGAGTGACAGGTCGTTCCGGGTTGGCGTCATGACGTCGGTTTCCGGACGTCATGCTAGAAAAGGAAGTGCGTCCCTCGCGGCCGGCGTTTACGTGACCGGATGGACCGCGGGGAACAGAGGAAACAGCCCGTCCGGACGGATGGACGTCTAAGTCTCTACCTCTCTCGGAGGTAGAGACTTCAGGTACCCTGACACCTTCATTGTCTAATGTGACAAAACCTCTTTCCAGGATAATTATTGTAGATATACTAATCATCCACAACATTAAAACCGACTTACAAGTGAAGTGGATAACTTTGATTATATCATTACAATAGCACCTGCCAATTTGTTGGATATATTATGCAGGAAGTGATCGGTCATTTCTTGAATTTCATGTGTTGGAAGCAGGAAAAATGCGCAAGCGAAAAGATAGATAGATGACTGGGTCAGAGCATCTCCAATATGGCAATTCTCGTGTGTTTTTACCTCTATGCAGTGGTTAGTACCTACCAAAAGTGGTGCAATGGGACATGTGGTGAACCAGCAGCAATGGGACAACAGGGCCCAAAGCTCATTGATGCATGTGGGGAGTGAAGGCTAGCCCGTCTGGTCCGATCACACAGAAAAGCTACTTTAGCTCAAATGGCTGGAAAACGTTATGGTAAACCAAATGGAAGGGTTTCAGAACACACGGTGCATTGCAGTTTAATGCAAAGCCACAGACCTGTCAGATTGCCCGTAAAATAGGAACATGAGTGTCAGAACTGGACCGTGAAGCACCGGCAATGTTCTGCTGGGAAACCTAAGGTTTTGGCATTCATGTGGACGTTTTTTTTTACATGTACCACTTACCTAGAGAGTGTACACCCCTTCAAGAATGGTTTGAGGAACATTACAATGAGTTCAAGATGTTGCCTTGGCCTCCAAATTCCCAAGATCTCAATCAGATTAAGCATCTGTGGGATGTGATAAAACAAAAAATCCAATCCATGGAGGCCCGCTCTTGCAACTCGCAGAACTTAAAGTATCTTCTGCTAATGTCTTTGTGCCAGATACGACGTGACATGTTCAGAGGTCTTGTGGAGTCGATTCCTTGATGCATCAGAGCTGTTTTGGTAGCTCAAGGGGGACCAACACGATATTAGGCAGATGATTTTAATGCGGTGAGGGAGGTGTGTAGTATATTATTCCAGATCACTACACCCCCCATTCCTATATTCCCCTCTCTTCCTTTTTTGCAGTTTTAACTCTGTTTTAAAAGTAAAAATGTAGCCGAGAATGATGTTATTGGTCCACTGTGCTGGGAATCTGGTCTACGCCTCCGCATCCATATGTGTGAAATTTGTTATGGGTCTATTGACTATTTGTGATATTTGTTATAGGTGTATTGCGGTATATGTTTGTATTGACTGTGAGTAATCAGATATTTTTTTAAAAAATGCATGTAGGCCCATGTGTGAATGCAGACATGGGCTTCTGCTATTTTTCGTCTGAGAGTGAAAATACACTGCAATACCGGCGCCGGCCAGTAGGTGGCACTGTGTATGGAGAGAGTCAGGAATAGCAAGCTACATCTTATCCCTGCTTCTTTCCTGACTGAATCCGCAGGGGAGCAGCCAGCAACTCCCAGACGGAGACAGCCTACAGATCAGGTAAGTGAGGAAAGGGGGGGGAGGGAAACTGCCTATAGATCAGGTAAGTGAGATATGGGGGAGACAGCCTACAGGAAGGATCAGCAAGGAGCAGGAAAGTAGGAGAAAGAACAGAAGGAGCAGAAAGGAGAAGGAACAGAAATGAGCAGGAAAGCACATCAAGTAGCAGAAAGGGTCAGCAATGAGCTGGAAGGGTCTACAAGGAGAAGGAAGGGTCTGCAAAGAGAAGGAAGGGGCAGCAAGGAGACGGAAGGGGCAGCAAGGAGAAGGAAGGGGCAGCAAGGAGAAGGAAGGGGCAGCAAAGAGCAGAAAGGGACAGGTAAAATGGGAGAAGGAGCAGAAAGGAATAGAAATGACAGGAAGGGGCAGCAAGGAGCAGAAAGGGGCAGCAGAAGCAGGAAAAGACAGAAGGAGTCCAAAGGTAAAGTAGAAGCAGGAGTAGAAAGGGGCAGCAAGGAGCAGAAGGAGCACAACGGTAAAGGAGGAGAAGGTGCAGAATAGGGCAGCAAGGAGCAGGAAGGGACAGCAAGGAGCAGAAAGGGTCAGCAAGGAGCTAGAAATGGCAGCAAGGAGCTAGAAATGGGCAGAAGGAGCACAAAGGTAAAGTAGGAGAAGGAGCATAAAGGAGAAGGAACAGAAATGAGCAGGAAGGGACATCAAGGAGCAGAAAGGGTCAGGAATTAACTGGAAGGGGCAGAAGGAGCACAAAGGTAAAGTAGGATAAGGAGCAGAAATTAGCAGGAAGGGTAAGCAAGGAGCAGGAAGGGTCAGCAAGAAGAAGGAATGGTCAGCAAGAAGGAGTAAGGGTCTGCAATGAGCAGGAAAAGGTCTGCAAGGAGATGGAAAGGTCTGCAAGGAGAAGGAAGGGGCAGCAATGAGCAGGAAGGGACAGCAATGAGCAGGAAGGGACAGAAGGAGCACAAATGTAAAGGAGCAGAAAGAATCAGAAGGAGCGCAAAGGTTAAGTAAGAGAAGGAGCAGAAAAGGGTAGCAAGGAGCGCAAAGGTAAAGTAGGAGAAGGAGCAGAAAAGAACAGCAAGGGAAAGCAAGGAGCACAAAGGTAAAGGAGGAGAAGGAGCAGAAAGGGATCAGAAAGAGAAAGGAGCAGAACGGCACAAAATACGCAGAAAGTAGTAGAAAGGTAAAGGAGCAGAAGGAGCCAAGGAGGAGAGAAGACAGTGTCAGAAGAAAAAGAAGACTTTGTCAAATGAAGGAGAAGAAAAGGAGATTGAAGCAGAAAGTGAAGTGAACCATCCACTTTATTCTAGACAGGGAAACTTTGGAACTTCTCATCTCCCCAGGTAACAAAACCCATCAGTGTTAATGTGTTCACTTTTATTTACTGAGTGTCAGGAAGCACAGAGTGCCTCTGGGTAGGGGTGTCGCTGATTGGCTAGAGCGGTCAGCTGGCACTCTAAGCCAATCAGTAGCTCCCCATTCAAAAAGTAAAACATTTTTATGAACTGGGAACTAGCAATTGGCTTAGAGCGTCAACTGACCACTCTAACCAATCTGCAGCACCCATGCCTGACGTCAATCTGCACTTCCTGACACTCTGCTTCAGAAGCTGAATACCACTGAGCGACCTGGAGATCTGGAGCTGGAGGAAGGCTTTGGGGTTAAACCATTTGAGAGCGCCTTAAAGGAACCCCTTAAAGGAAAGAGAGCACCCAGGGGCTTCCTGGCATCATAGCATTTTCATTAAGATGAAGTTGTTATGGTGACTAGAATGTTCCTTTAATTTGCTTAAACAAACATGTATTCCTAAAACCATAGTTGTGAAAACACTATTGACCCTGGCTTTATGTGATAATGATTATGCCCCTTCCCTTTCATGACACTGTCAAAAAGGGCCATGCATGGATGTCATTACAATTATGTAATGCGGAAGTGCATGTCGAGTTATTTGTGGTTGGTAGATGTGGCTTAGCGGGTTAGCCCACTCGCTTCCGCCTTCAAACCACTCATATGGCTGCCTTTCACCCCTGCTCCCTGAAACCAAGAAGCTGCACTCACCTGAAGATGCACACATTATAGGGTGCTGCTGGGGCCGATTTATACAACATACACGATCCAGTGCACAAGCTTATTCACTAAACAGCAATTTGAAGATTTACAGAATGTAATAGTTTTATTTAAAAACACCTCACATAGGCAAAACAATGGGGTTTTAGTTACAGTATATGATCATACATTGCTTAAGCCAGCCACAACAGGCTTCATCTACACACAGACAATCCCTCTCTCTGTGTCTTATTACTATTAAGGAGGCATGTCACAGTCTCTAGAGGATTTATATGGAAACAAGAGCCATCATGGAAAATAGAACTTTCAGCTTTTATTTCCTGCATGCTCACCTGAAACGATCAGTTGTACTAAAAGAAAACCCTGAGCTATATAAAGGTCATCTCATGCTTTGTGACTTAGGTGTGGCAGTCTCTTAAGGGGAATCCCTGTGTACCATAACAACTTCACTGATATTAAATTGTTATGGTACTAGGAGGTCCCTAACACCTGCTTATCCTTAAGGAGTAATTGCAGTCCATGTTTAAGTGTCCACTTGCTAAAAAAGAAAAAAACGTGTCCACATTGATTACTTTAGCATTTTAGTATATATGTGTGAGTGTCTCCCACTTGAGTGCAGTTGACATTGTGTTAGGGCAATCCCTGTGGTGGCTGATTCTGGCCTTTAATTAAAGGAACACTATAGTCACCTAAATCACTTTAGCTAAATAAAGCAGTTTTCGTGTATAGATCATCCCCCTGCAATTTCACTGCTCAATTCACTGTCATTTATGAGTTAAATCACTTTGTTTCTGTTTTTGCAGCCCTAGCCACACCTCCCCTGGCTATGATTGACAGAGCCTGGATGAAAAAAAAAACTGGTTTCACTTTCAAACAGATGTAATTTACCTTAAATAATTGTATCTCAATCTCTAAATTGAACTTTAATCACATACAGGAGGCTCTTGCAGGGCCTGGCAAGCTATTAACATAGCAGGGGATAAGAAAATCTTAATTAAACAGAACTTGCAATAAAGAAAGCCTAAATAGGGCTCTCTTTACAGGAAGTGTTTATGGAAGGCTGTGCAAGTCACATGCAGGGAGGTGTGACTAGGGTTCACAAACAAAGGGATTTAACTCCTAAATGGCAGAGGATTGAGCAGTGAGGTTGCAGGGGCATGTTCTATACACCAAAACTGCTTCATTAAACTACTAAAGTTGTTCAGGTGACTATAGTGTCCCTTTAATAGATATGGCCCGGAAGTATGATTACATAAAACATAAATAACAGAGACCTCTGGTGAATGTAAAATGAAGAATAAATATCTCCAGGTGCTGAATAGTTATCTCAATGGCTTCTCTTAAAGGAACCCATTTAAAAAGCCATGTAAAGAAATAAGTACAATTATGTTTTGTTTCGATTTGTTAATTTCCGTGTCGTTAAAAACTCTGAAATTATCAGTTTGGAGCAAAACAAAATTCTAGGAAAACAAAATTGTTAGCTTCTAAAAATAGGACGCCATTATCTCCTTATAAATCACAAAAAAATACATCACTTGGAAGAAAGCCTGGTATGCACTTTAAATAATATATTTTTAAAAATAATACAATTATTCATTATAACACAATCCAGCTAACTTGGAGTTAGCTACTGCAATATGTAACAAACCTGCAAAATCACAAATGCAAAAAGCCCATCAGTGTTTAATAAAACTGAGCAGAGGGCGGTATGACAGCATTAAAGTAACTGCATGCTGCCTGTTATACTGAATTGTACTTTGGATTATTTGCTTTCTAACCTTGACAATGATAACTATCCATGCAAAGTGAGAGTAAACACACATCGCTGTGTGGAAAAAAGAAACTAAACTGAAGGAGGAAACCTCTGATCAGAAGGAGAAATGAAACTAGATGTGCATTATAAAGACATGGGTGGAGCAATAGAGCATCAGTCTGCTTAGAGCTGAAGCTGGGAGAACAGTACTGAAACTGAGCACACAATTTACTGAGGTACGTGGAGGCTGAGGGGGCATAAGGAAAGATTAATCCTATAGATTTTCCAATATGCTAGTATGATGCATGTAGTATGTTTGTTTTACTATATATGTATATTTCTGTCATATATATAAAAATTTGTGTATGTTGTTGCAAAAGAAATATTAAACACATTGAAGACGTCTACATTTGTGTAAACGAAATTACAAATCTTAAGCCCAAATAACTGTAGCCTGCTGCTTATGATTTTAAGGGTGCCTTAAATGTATCTTTTTACATGTATTTCTGTGCCTGTGTGGATATTTGTTTGCAGTTTTTGTGCATGTTTTTCCTGAAGAATGTTCTATGTAGTAACTGAAATGTCGACGTATGGATTTTTGATACAATAAAGAGGATTTGTTTTCTTGGAATCCCAGATTTCTTGTATGATATTTGTTCTATATATGCAATGTTGTTGAGCACCAGGAAATAGATGTCAAAGACAGTGTTTATGATGGAGTGCAAAGTTTTTGGAATTGTGTGTGTGTGTGTGTGTATATATATATATATATATATATATATATATATACACACACATAATGTATACCATTTTTAATGGGTTTTTGCATTTAACACTTTGTGATTTTGGTGTATTTTCTATGCATGAATATATACTCTTTTTATGTGCAAAACTGTGGTGTGCCTTTGGATCATTTCTTAATTTTTTATTACATGTATATATCTGGTATGGGAACAGATTCTCTTCCTTTAAGAGCACCCTGTACCTTATAAAACCACACACTTATTGCCCATTTTTCAGAAGAGCTTTTCCTGTAACTTTATATTTGTATATTGATTTGTACGTTTAAAATATAACATGCATGCTGTCCTGAGAAAAGTTCCGATCCGGGACTGAAACCATGAGACCATATATGGCATCTATATTTTATTTTTGATGTAAATAATAAAAGTTATATTTTTTTTTTACAACTTGTATTTTATTGAGTTTTCAAGTAGGGGGGGGGGCGGTACAGCAGGGAAGAAGGGGGAGGTAGGGGGGGGGGACATACATCCAATATATATAATTCAGTACATCATATACATCAAGTGTGGTTGTGCAGTTGTACAAGCATATAAAATTGCGGCTTTAGGTTCACAAGAATCACAAGAATCACAAGAATCATAAGAGCCCTCTCCGTCGTCTGAGCGTGGTGATTGTAGGTTATCGGCCTACCCTGATTGTTTACATTGACAAATAGATGTAGACTAGCAGTGGATTTGGAAGTGTGATGTGTTCAGGGAACACAGAACATTATCGGTAGTGGTTGTCATCCTGATCTTGCAGTCGGCAGCACGCCAGGTTGCTGATCTAATCCCTGTTGATGCTGCGTCACTGATGATATTGTATTCCCTCATTAAGTGCTGTAAGTGTGTATTAATAACCCTTATTAGTAATACGTGTTGACAATACGTGTTATAGGGAGTGTAAATAGCGTGCACTGTGTCTATGTGTCAACTGTAGGGGTGTACAGGTATGTTATACGATATCCTAGTCTTTTGGTATTATTAATCACTATCAATGGATCAATTCCCTAGGTACAAGTATATACAGGAATATAGCTCGTGGTCATGCATTGTGATTAATCATCCCATGTCGTATAAAGAAGAGTGGGTACATGATTTCCTCGTAATTTAGTGAGAAGGTAGCATACCATGTAATCCCTTTTTTAGTTCTAGTTCTTTCCATCTCTGCCAGTTTGACTGTGCTATATAGGACTGTTTGGGTGTGGTGGCAGATAATATATCATATCTGAGAAATTGCCTGGTATTGTGCCATAGTAAAACGGGAAGCGGGCATCCAGGTTTTTTCCAATGGCCTGCAATTACATTCCTTGTGGCTAATATTGTCATCAGCAGTATGTGATTGTCAGCACGGGACATAGCGTCCGTAGGGCCGGTGCAAGGATTTTTGGGTACATAGGCGAAGATGCATTTTTCCGCCCCACCCCCTCTAAAATTAACATCTTCACCTATGTGCCTCCTAACCAGCCCCTCTCTCTTCCCTGTCCCTAAGTGTTCCTCTCCCCTCCCCCTCTTTTCCCTGTCCATTGGTGTTTCTCCCCTTCCTGGTGTACCTCCTACCTGTCTTGTAGCATTGTGGAGCAGATCCTCTACAGGAGCTTCAGTTTTCTGTACCTGGCTGGACTGACAGGAAGTGCTCTCTCAGTGAGCACTTCCTGTCAGTCTGGCTGGGTACAGGAAACATAAGCTCCTGTACTGCGTTCCGCTCCGCCACGCTACACTCAGTGGTGTATACACACTAACAGCCACACACACTCAATGACAAACACACAGACGTCACTGACAGACACAGATTCACTGATCTGACACACTCATTCATTGACAGACACACACTCAATCACAAACATACTCTCACTGATTTGACAGACACTCACAAACACACTCACACTGACAAAACACACTCATACACTGAGACACACACATTCATACAATCATTCACAGACACACACACTCACAAATGCATAAACACACACACACTTACAGACACACACTCACAGACAAACACATACACAGACACACACACTCACAGACAGACACTCACAGACAAACACATACACAGACACACACATACACAGACACACACACTCACAGACAAACACATACACAGACATACACACTCACAGACAAACACAGACACTCACAGACAAACACATACACACACATACACAGACACACTCACAGACACACTCACAGACAAACACAGACACACACACTCACAGACAAACACAGACACACACACTCACACACACTCACAG
This sequence comes from Pelobates fuscus, assembly GCF_036172605.1. Lineage (NCBI taxonomy): Eukaryota > Metazoa > Chordata > Amphibia > Anura > Pelobatidae > Pelobates > Pelobates fuscus. The sequence goes on along the minus strand of NC_086320.1, from coordinate 222,518,030 downwards.
ACAAAAACCTACACAGACACACACTCACAGACAAACACATACACACACACTCACAGACAAATACAGACACACACACTCACAGACAAACACATACACAGACACACACTCACACATACACTTTCAGACACACACAAATTATTATTAATATCCACCCAGCCTCCCTACCTGGAGAGCTGGCGTGGATCCGTCCCTGGGGTCCAGTGGGGCTGCTGGCCGGCGTGCGGCAGTGTTCTAATGAGAGGCGGCGAGGGAGCTCTAACCTGTCTGATCTGCTCCCTCGCGGGCTGTCTGCTGATGCCGCGGGAGCAGGAATATGACGTCATATTCCGGCTCCCGCAGAATCAGCAAACGGCGCGCGAGGGAGCAGAGCAGACAGGTTAGAGCTCCCTCGCCGCCTCTCATTAGAACACTGCCGCACGCCGGGGGTCCAGGAGGTAACCTGGCAGGAGGGAGAGCTTCCCTCCTGCCGGTCACTGGAATCTTGCGCACCCAGAGCCGGTGCGCCCTAAGGCGGCCGGCTGTGCCGCCTTATGGACGCACCGGCCCTGAGCGTCCGGGAGTAATAGGAAAAGAGCCAGTGTAGGTGTAATCGGAGGGAGTTTAATTCCCAATTGTTCCCATATGTGTTGCGTTTCTACCCACAGTGGTTTTACATCTGGACAATCCCACCAGATATGGGTCATTGTTCCCCTATCCCTGTCACATCTCCAACAGGTAGGTTAGGATTGGGGGAACATATTGTGAATTTTGTCAGGAGTATAGTTCCACCTGTAGATGAGCTTTCTATGGGCTTCAACGTGGGAATAGCAGGTTGTGAGGCCTTTTAGGGCCTGGAGTGAGGTTAACCATTGTTTGTCTGTGGGACATTGGGTGCACTCTTCCTTCCATCGTGTTCGGTATTTGTATTCTGGGTGAGAAACCTGGTTCAGTAGTATGGAATAGCAGATCGTGAGGGTTTTGTTCCTGACCGGTGTATAATGACAGTGGTTGTATAGGAGTGTGCGTTGGGTATCTGATGTGTTGTGTTCGGATTGAGTGAGTGCTACCCTGTCGGAAATTAAACTATTCAGCTGGATATAGGGGAAAATAAATGATGGGGGTAGATGGTATTGTGTTCGTAGCTCCGGGAATGGTAGCATAGATCCCTGTCTGCATAGATCTGCAACTCGGGAGATCCCCAGTTCCCCCCATTTACCTAGGGATAGCCACGGAGACACCGAATTCAGAGACGTGATAGGCGCCCAGAGGGAGTGTTGTCCCCGCCTGAGCGATGGAGGTAGTCCCAGGCTTGGATGGTGTATTTGGTAAGTGGTAGCATTGGTTTGTGCTTGTTCCTAAGGTGTTTGGGAGTCCACATGTGATCGATCGCTGAGCCTTTGGGGTCATACCCATTTTCAATGTCGACCCATTGTAGTGTGTGTTTCGGGGCATGAAGTTTCACAGCGTGCTCTAGTAGAGCTGCTCTGTGATATGTTGCTACATTGGGGAATCCCATTCCTCCCTCTTTACTGGGGGATTGCAGAAGGGTCAGGGGTAACCTGGGTTTTTTGTTTTCCCATATGTAAGCTGTCAATATAGATTGTATTTGTTTGTGTAATGTAGGTGAAAGGGGTATTGGTAGCATTCGGAATATGTATAGTAATTTCGGTAATACCATCATTTTGATGGCATTTATCCGGCCTAACCAGAATATCATAATATCTTTCCATTTATGCAGTGTCTGTTTACAAGTTTGTGGTAAAGTTGAGAAATTGCATGTGCTGATGCCTCTAAATGTGCCCGTAACCTTTACCCCTAGATATGTGAGATATGTTTGTCTCCAGTCGAACATGTATTTGTGCTTTAGCTCTGCGACTTCCGTATAGGGGAGACATATGGATAAAGCCTGGGTTTTTGTTTGGTTAAGCTTGTAATAGAAAATGTGGCTGTATTCCTCCAGAGTGTGTAGAAGATGTGGTAATGATAGGTCAGGTTGTGTCATGGAGATAAGTATGTCATCCGCAAACATCGACAATTTGTATTCTGTGTTATTAATGTTTATGCCCTTTATATTTGTGTGCGTTCGGATTTTGTACGCCAATGGTTCTAGGGATAATACAAATAACAGGGGAGATAATGGGCATCCTTGGCGAGTGCCATTAGTGATGAAGAAGGGATTTGAAATGAATCCTGCGTTGGAGACCCGAGCAGATGGTGTAGAGTATAGTGCCATAATGCCCTTGATATATTCCTTAGGGAATCCGAATTTGAGCAGCACTTGAGTCATGTATTCCCAGTTAAGTCTATCGAAGGCCTTCTCTGCGTCCAGCGCCAGGAGAAGGCCTTCCATATTGTGTGTGTCCATATGAGCGAGAATATTCAGTATTTTTCTCGTGTTATCGGAGCCCTGTCTATTTTTGATAAATCCTGATTGGTCATTGTGTATTATTCGTGTAAGAATGTGTGTGAGACGGTCCGCAATTATCTTGGCATATATTTTTGTGTCACAGTTAAGTAGCGAGATGGGTCTGAAATTCTGGCAAAGTGTTGCTGGTTTGCCCGGTTTGGGGAGCGTCGAAATGTCCGCTTGGAGCATTTCTGACGACATCACTCCAGTGGAGAAGCAATGGTTAAGACGTTTGGTGAAATGTGGGGCTAAGGTGTCAGAGAAAGTCTGGTAGTATAGATTGGTAAAACCGTCCGGTCCTGGCGACTTATGGGAGGGTAGGTTCTTAATTGCGTTTTTCAGTTCTTCTACCGAGAACGGTTTAGTAAGTGTTTCTATTTCTGCTGGAGTTAATGTTGGAAGGTGTACTGTGTTGAGGAAGTCTTGTATTTGTGCTTCCGAAGGTGAATGTGTGCTATTGTCGGTTGTGAGGTTGTAAAGGGAGCTGTAGTATTGTGCAAATGTTTCAACGATGTCTTGTGGGTTCATGATTTTGTTTTTGTCCGGTCGTAATAAGTATGCTACTCTAGAGTTGGCCATTCGTAATTTAGATGCTAGAATTGCTCCTGCTTTATTCCCTTGTGCGAAGAATTTGTGTTTATACTTCTGTAGTATATAATTGGTTTTATCCAATTCTAGTTCCTGAAGTTGGGTTTGTAAGTGCCTTAGTTTCACATAGATGTCCGGGGATGGGTTCACCTTGTTGGTGTGTGTTAGGTATTTTATCTGTTGGAATAGGTTTGTATTCGTTTTTTTCTTTTTTTATTAGCGTAGCTAGCCAGTTTTATAAACAGGCCTCTGAGCACCGCTTTGTGTGCTTGCCAAGTTATTGGGATGGAGGTGTCTTCCGTGGAATTAGTCTGGAAATATATTTCCATTTCTGTTTTCATTTGTGCGATAATTTCAGGGTCCCTCAGTAAGGAGTCATTTAGTCTCCAAGAGCCCCCCCCCCCCCCACCCCTGTTGGGATATTGAGTTGATATGGTGAGTGTGATTGGGGCATGATCGGACCATGTTATAAGACCGATTTTTGTGTCTTGGATGCGAGGTATTAGTGATGAGTGTACGAGGAACCTGTCTATTCTCGAATAAGAGTTATGGGCCTGCGAGTGGAATGAGAAATCTTTTTCTGAGGGATGGAGTATCCTCCAGATATCTACATATCCTGATTCGTGAATTTGTTGCTTGATGGCACCGGTAGAAGTGGTGCGCTGAGCAAGAGTCTTGCGGGACACACGGAGGTTGGAGGAGGAGTCTAAGGTGCTGTCTAAAATTAAGTTTGTATCTCCCCCTATTATTAGTGTTCCAAATTTGTGAGCGTCTGCCATCATTAAGATTTTGTTGAGGTATGATGTTTGGTTATCATGTGGGCCATAGAAATTAAGGAGAGTTTAGGGTTCATTATCAATGTGGCATTGGACAAGGAGAAACCTGCCCTCTTTGTCTCCCAAACCTGCCCTCTTTTTGTGTAGTGAAAAAGTGATCTCTTTGCTGACTAGGATTGAGACCCCTCTCTTCTTTTTCAGGTATCCTGAATGGAAGCCTATGGGGTGTTGTTTTGAAGAGAATTTGGGCATTTTGGTGCGTAAAAGGTGAGTTTCTTGAAAAAAGCTATGGAGGCTTTCGACTTACGAGTCTCCTCAAGGGCCATTCTTCTTTTATGTGGAGAATTCAAACCCTTGACATTGAGTGACAGAACAATTTGTGCCATAAAAATGTAGTATAGATGTATGTCTTATCGCTGTGCATTGTACTCAAGTTATTTTGTGTTATTTGTGGGTCAATCCGCAAATCATAATATGTTTTTGTTCCGAATAGGCATATTAGTGTCTGCCAACTATGTCGGACATATCTGTGGTGTCGCTTTCGCGGCGTCTCGGTGATGAGTAGTTTGAGTTTCGGGTCTATACTGCTGGTGATTCGAACCTTGCATGTTCGTGTACCACAGAATGTGTATGTAGGGGGGTGGGGGGTGGGAAGGGGGGTGGGATGGGAGTAGGGAAGAAAAAGGAGAGGAGAACTATATACAGTGAGAGGGTCAGACAGATGTCGTCCAACCTGAGTGGAGAATTCCTTTTAATGGGCCCCATGGAGCGAGATGGGGGGAGGGTGAAACCTGCGTATGTTGCAACTGACCATAGAGTTAGTGTGAATATGTTGGGTCAGTCAGGAAAATCTATATCATATATCACGTCCCACATATAAACATATTTGTCTAAGCTAGCGGTCTAACTATGTACATTGAACGCCTTCCTGTTTCGCTAGGTATCCTAACAACCATGTAGCACAAGTACTCATAGTGAGTGGCAATGCAAAAAACAACAAATAACATAGCATACAAGGTATCACAATAGGTAGGGATGTCATGCTCATGTATCCATATGGTACGGCGAAAGGGATGTCAGATCTTAATTATTTATGTTTAAGTCCTGTGGACCAGTCTTTGACGACTTTCGTAGGCGTTTTATCTGGACTTCGGGACGATGTTATTGCTTCTTGGAAGGTGACCGGAACGTCCCAGTCTTTGAGCATTCTGGTCCGTCTGCGAACGTATGAATCTGGTGTTCTGTTCCGTTTCTTCTCAGTATGAGGCGTGTAGGGTAACCCCATTTATAAGGGATGTCGGCATCTCGGAGTGCCCTCGTTATCGGTGATACATTTTTGCGTTTGGCGAGAGTCACTGCAGATAGATCGACAAATAGTTTGACTCGTTGAAATTCTGGAGGAATGCTGTCAGGGTTTCTCGCTGTTCTCATTACCATTTCTTTTGAAGTGTAGTAGTGCATGCGCGTGATCACATCCCTGGCTACCGTATTTGTCAGGAATTGTAGGCCTCGGGAGGCGATGTATGCGGTCCAGCAGGGCCAGATTAAGAGCCCAGTGGGCCTGGTGCTGACATTTATGACTGGCCTAATTACAGAATCATATCGACCAAAAACAGTAAAACACTCCCAAGCGTCATGTATCTGATGGAGATGGTGCTGGAGAGAAAGAAAACACTAGCTATAATAAAACACATACCCTAGGCTAATCTCTCACTAATTTATGTTTTAATCTTTCAAGTAAATCCATCATCCCTAACAGCAGTGTCCAGTCAAGCAGGAAGTCAATGGGCTCGGTAAAAGGGTGTGCCACTGACACAAATCACGTAACCTGCCAAAAGGGGCAAAAGTGCCCAAAAAGAGGACATGTCTGCCCAAAAGAATTAGAAGGCAAGCCTGGCTTGAATGCATGTCAGGCTGCCTGCCAATCATGCAGCTGGCCAACTAAGGGCATACTATGCAGACAACACCCTGAGTTTGGCATAAATGCAGGGCCGGTGCTTCCTATAAGGCGAACTAGGCAGCCGCCTAGGGTGGCATATAGGATGGGGCGTGGCCCTTTAAATGCTGCAGCCGCCTGAGCGCTCTATATATGGAGAAGATTACAGGGGGGAGTGGAGAAGATTACAGGAAGGGAGGGGGAGAAGATTACAGGGGGGAGTGGAGAAGATTACAAGGGGGAGTGGAGAAGATTACAGGAAGGGAGGGGGGGAGAAGATTACAGGGAGGGAGGGGGATTGGAGAAGATTGGAGGGAGGGGGGAGAAGAAGAGAATATTACAGGGAGGAAGGGGGGAGAAGAAGAGAAGATTACTGGGAGGGGGGAGAGAAGATTACAGGGAGGAGGGAGAAGAAGAGAAGATTACAGGGAGGGGGGGAGAGAAGAAGAGATTACAGGGACGGGAGAAGAAGAGGAGAACACAGGGAGGGGGGGAAGAAGTGGAGAACACAGGGAGGGGGGAGAAGAGGAGAACACAGGGGAGAAGAAGAGGAGAACATGAGGGGGAGATGAGCACACAGAGAGGGGGGGTTGAGGAGAACGTGGGGAGGGAGAGACCACTAAAGGAGGGAGGGGGTGGTGGAGAGACCACTAGGGGAGGGGGGTGAGGAGAGACCGCTAAGGGAGGGGGGGGTGGAGGATAGACCACTAGGGGAGGGTGGGGGGAGAGGAGAGACCACTAATGGAAAGGGGGGGGCAGAGGAGAGCAGAGACCACTAAGCGGGAGACGAGAGACCACTAATGGAAAGTCGGGGAGAAAAGGAGACCACTAAGGGAGGTGGGGGGAAGAGGAGAGACCACTAAGGGGCAGGGGAGATCTCTAAGGGATGGAAGGGAGAGCTCTATAGGACAGGGGGCAGGACAGGGAACTCTTTCACACTACGCACACACACACACACACAATGCATCCCTATACACACAGCAACACAACATGCTTCCCTTACACACAGAGAAACACACAATGCATCCATTACACACACACACAATGCAACCCTTACACATAAAGACAATGCATCCTTTGCACATATACACAGAAACACACAATGCATCCCTTTCTTTTGCCTAGGGCGGCAAAAATCCTTGCACCGGCCCTGCCTAGCACTCGCTGGTTCACTTGTCTCCTTACCTTCTTACTAGCAGGCAGAAGCTCCTGGTATATAGTCTGGGACAGAGAAAAACTGTATGTAGTGAGTGTAGAAGAAAGGGAACATGCCACAGTTTATTCATTGTCAGCTAGTCCACACAAGTTTTGTTCCCATACATCCATCTTAAGTTTCCATACTTAAGTAAGAGTATGTGAAAAGTAGTTAGGGTTGCCACCTTTCTTGGAAAAACATACCAGCCTTGCTAATTTGCATAATTAAATATGTATGGGTCACATCACATGATGTAAATCACAAGGAGTGACATAAGAGAAAATGCTGTAAAATCACCAAAAAACTACTTAGTTTGATTCTGCTGTATAGATGGATTCCTCCCAGTGCTCCCAGTGCCCCCATGTGTCGATTACTCCAGGTCTCAGTGTTCCTATGCATCAGTGTCTCAGTGCCCCATGTCTCCCAGTAACCCCTAGTGTTGTGTCCTGGGGTCTCCCAGTGATCTTATGTATCACAGTGTCTCAATGCCCCATGTCTCCCTGTGTCCCCATGTATCCCAGGGTCCCCATTTCACTAGGACACTAGAAAGACAGGGAGACCTGGGGACACGGGGAGACCTAGGGACACAGAGACACCAGTGAAACTGGGAGACTAGGGGACTCTGGCTGGGACACATGGGGACACTGGGAAAATAGGGGACATAGACACCAGGGACACATACACTAGAGACACTGGCTGGAGGACATGGGGACATTGAGACATGGGGGCACTGGGAGACATGGGGACACAGACACCAGGGCCACAGACACTAGGTACACTAGCTTGGAGACATGGGGACACTGAGACACATGAGGCACTGGGGGACATGGGGACAGTGAGACACTGGCAGACTGGGGGCACTGGGAGACTAGGGGGCACTGAGACACCAGGGACACTGCCTGGGAGACATGGGGACACTGTGTCCCCATGTGTCTGTGTCATAATGTCTCCCAATGTCCCTTAGTGTCTCAGTTTATGTCTCCTTGCAGCCTTTCCCCCCATCCCTTACTTCCCTGAGCAGTAGGCTGTCTCTGCAGGGTGGAAGTTGCTGTCTGGACTCTCTGTAGCTGCAGATCAGTGAGTATAGATAGGCAGGGATGGATATGCTGGAACTTCCTGCCTGTCTACACACACATCGACCCCTTCTGGCCAGTGCTGGTATTGCCAGTATCACTCTTGTTACTGAGAAAAATACCAGCATTTGTATTGCCAGTATCACTGCAATATTGGCACCAGCCAGACAGCCTCAAATACTGGCTGTGCCAATAAAATAAAAGCCAGATGGAATCCCTAAGAGTAGTGTGTGAAAAAAAAATGTAAAAAAAAAAAAATAATATTTTTTTTTTTTTTTTAATCAATGGGCCTATTCCATGGGCCTGGGCCTGGAGCTGCAGCTCCATCAGCCCCTATGTTAATCCGGCCCTGCGGTCCAGCCGGAGTTCTTCCATTGTGAGAGTCGGGCATAGGGCCTTAAAAAGACCTACTACATAATCTTGCAGTTCCGATGGTTTAATCTCTTCAGATATCGCTCTGAGGCGGATATTATTTCGCCTGTCACGATCTTCTTGGTCGGCAAGCTTGGTCTCTAAGTACGATATACGGGCTTCCACATTATCACAGGCCGCAGCCAGATTGTTGTGTGCGCCTATAAGCTCCTCCGTTTTTTCTTCCAGCAGAGTTGCGCGTTCATTAATTTCTCTGATGTCAGAGCAGACATCATGTGCCAGTTTGGCAAATTCCGCTTGTAGTGATTGTTGGAGATTCTGGAGCATGCACTGCAAGACATGTTCTGATGCCGGTGCGGTGGTCCTCATCGATATGGAGGTGCAGTCGCTCTTGTCGGAGCATGTTGTTGGCGAGGCTGGGCCGCCGGTGCCATCTTGCAAGCTATTGCGCGGCGGAGTGAGCGGGAAAATGTGGGTTTGTGCTGGCCTTTTTTGTTTTTTGGGGGGCCCTATGTGACATACTGGTGTAGAGTCGCCGGTGCTTGAGTTTCAGTGTGTATTATGGCAGATTTCGCTCTTCTACTTGCGGTAAAGCGATCACCCTCACAGGAGCCGACAGTTCACGCGTCCATCCTCTCGCGCTGCCAGGCCACGCCCCCCCTAAAAGTTATATTTTAAATGGAGACTGAGAGTGCGGACCATCACTTGGAATTGTGTGTGTGTGTGTATATATATATATATATTTGTCCTTGGAATCTATTATGTTAATGGAATGTAGAGAAGGAGCAAAGTTGGTTGGGATGTGCCGAAACCAACGTACGAGTAGGCCTGTAAAAAAGAGGGCAAAAAGGAATTCAAAGTAAACACACTTTATTGCAAGTTTAAATTGCGAGATTTCTTAAAGCCTGCCTGAGCTCCCTTTCTGGTCGAGGGATGTAGGAGTTGTATATTGAGGATTTCTTAATGATGTGTACCGGGGTGTTAGTGCTAGAGGCTGATGATGCTGAGCCGATGCAAAATGAGTTACCAGAGAAGGAGGCTGGGTTGTAGCCTAACCTAGACAATAGAATTCTGATGTGTGACATAAATTTAGCTGTGGTGAGTGGGTGTCCTTGGAGTAGAAGAAGTGGAGTATCTGGTGAGTGCGTGAGGTGAGAAACCAGGAACATATCCAGAACATGTACAGGGCACCACAAATTCTCGGTAGGGAAGAGGGGAATGATAGTCTGATAGGCAGAGTGATTAGTCTTGGTAGAAGGCAAAGAGAGTACAAAATGGTCGTCTACTCTCTTTAAGTAAGCAAGTTTGAGGCATCGTACTGTGTCTCCTTGACGTACCACGGTGAACTCTCTAGGTTGGAGGAACCCATAAAAGGCCAAAAAAATGGCAGATTTCATGATTAAATTGGTATTGTGGTCAAACGGGGATTTGTCCAATAAGTCGTTTAGGAGCTGGAATATTGGACCGTCTATTGGTAGCCTAGTCATACTAGGAGAGACTGAGACCTTGAAAATACCTTTGAGGATTTTCTTAATGGGGTAGGATGAAAGAAAAGGAGCGTGGTTAGGGACGTTAGTGAGGATGTGGTGTTGTATTCCGGTGAGGTAGAGTTTGATGGTATTATAAGAATGTTTAAGGTGTAAATGGCAAAAGGAGGCAAAAGCCACCATGGTTTTGATGGATAGGTCACCTTGTAAGCAAAACTCGGCTGTGAATTTGTTAAAGATAGTCAGTGCCCTAGCGTAAGAGATAGTGGTGTTGGGAGACAGTGCTTGGTGCGTGATTGTTTGTGCGTGGAGTAATAGATGTTTAAACCAGGGTTAGCCGTAGGAACGATGGCGTCCTGGCTGATTGATGGTGTGCCCAAAGGGGAGCCCGTCCGGAGACCTATAATTTAAGAGCATAAAAGAGTGTTAGCAGCTGAGTAGAGGAGGTGTAGAGAATGAGGTCTAAGATATATCTATATTGCTTAAGCATGTATCCCCACATGCTGGAATAGTAGAATGTAGGAAAATTACATCAAAATTATACATTGGTATGACTGAAACTATTCCATGAACTGGAGGAAAAGAAGAAGGATACACAAATGTCAAATCACCCTTTATTACTTGGAGTGCAAGTAAGCAGCCCCCCGTGATGTGTAAGGTTGCGAAGAGAAAGTGCCATTAACTGGACGTGGTGTCGTCGTATAATTAAATGTGTGCTGAACCAGCTTATTTGTTCGGTGTCAGACGGGTTGGGCACATGGACTTGGTGTGGGCTCTGAAGCATATGCAGCAGATGTGCAACAACCTTCATGCGCTGTAGCTACATATGCCAGTGTTAAAGTTATTGCACACCTGTGCCTTGCCCGAAAAGGTGATGGGTCTGCCCAGCTTGTCTCTCTGGACACCTTCCTGTCTAGGGAGTGGGGTCAGGGAGTGGTGGACGTGGAAGGGTCTGCATCCCCAGGGCATAGATCGGTGGAGTGTGAAGTTGAACCACAAGAGGCACAAGATGGGGGCCTCAGACCAGCAAAATTACGGCAGAATAACTCAGTTTATATCTGACAGCAATCGATTCTAATATTGAATTGTGTCAGATGAGTAGCTGCCTTGGCCGAAACGGATTTGTGGTAATCGTAAAATGAGGACCCTCCATACTTGATTCCTAAATCAACCACCTTGTGCATATATAAATCAAGCTCTTCTCTCTTATGTGGGTACACCGTACAGATAACAGCGCGATAAGTGCCGAACTGTAGGTAGATAACACACTGTAGGATGGTGAGTTTTTTATTCAAACGTGGGTCTCTGGCTCTTAAGACTACGGAAATGTCCCCGTAGTTGTAAGCTCTATTCTCTAAGACATCTTGAGAGGCTATGAGGAGGGACATTAAATTGATGTATTTTCCATCAAGAATATCTTTCTTGATGGACGCCGGAACAGAGTGGGCTGGTGAGGTGGAGGTAGTGGGAGTGGTAGTGGCTGGTGGGGGAGGGGAAATGAGGGGTATGGCAGTCAGAGCGGTCAAGGTTACCGGTGTAGGGACTGCTGGGGCTGTTAAGTCACCTGGAGTGGCTATGGCTGATTCCACCTTCAGCAACCTGCTGTTAATGGATTTCAGATAGGCCAGAGTTTCCTGGGTGGAATAAGAAAAGCCAACTGAAGGCCCTTGTGAACTGGTACCGGGCCTTGGTTTGTTGGCCTGAGTCATCAGCAGTTTATAAAGTTCTGCTTTCCTGGCGGTGGCTGGAAAGGGAATTCCCCTGAGCTTAAGTTCAGCCGATATTTTTGGAATGGTCCAATATCTTAGGGATCTGGGAGTAGAAGGAGTGAGGGATTCCACCGGAGACCCAGGCCTGGCTGGCGTGCTTGGTATATCGTCTGATGGGGGATCGATGATTGGTTCTTGTGACATCCTGAAAGGAATAATGATATGGATAAGTAGAGTATAGTGGAGGTGGGATGAAACCTCCGGAGAACTGGCCTGCTAGCTAATGCCGAAGCGAAGAATTAAAATTTAGAACCAAGTGACAGATGAGGCCCTGCTATTGCCAAGCGGCAGTGAGAGGCTCTACCTATGATTTGGGCTGAGGGGATTTTGTGGCCACCAGAAGGAGGTGGCAGGATGTCTGCCTCTCGGTGACTGTAAAAGATTCAAAACGTGTGGCTGTGACATGGGAAGCCCTGACTGTAGCCCTAAAGAAGAGCGAGCAAGGTGGCTAGCTATGATTTGGTCGCACACAAGGTTGGTGATTGGTCAAATGCACACAAGTGCTAGCTGCTGTGTTAGCAATTTCTGCTTTTATTATTTTATACCAAATAAATGTTTTTTTTTGTTTTGTTTTTTAATTTTTTATTTTTAGCGTGCTTAAAGATACAATCAAGCATGCAATGCCCCAACAGCATTTGCAAACATTTCAATGACACATCAAGTCAGTAGCAGGGCATGTAATAATGTTGCACATTTTCTTAAAGTAAAGTTTTAAACTTATAAGATAAAATTGAGGGCTAACAGTGGGTATTTCAGTATGTGTGGTGTGCAGACTAACAGTTAAAAAGAAATTCAGCTTAGTCCACGGAACTGTGCAGTCGCTGGGTCATCTAAGGTAAATTCCGGTGTTGGGCAGAGAAGACCCACCTGAGCAGGAGCTTGGTTAAGGTATACACCTGTGCAGGGTTATTAAAGACCAAGTATGGCGGTGTATTGGTGCCCGTTATGGTATTATAAGTCGGGGTGGTGAGTTTGTACGGGCGTCTGGCAGATGTCCCGTGAGATATGTGCGGGGGGGTGTCAAACAGGTGTGGTGAGGTACTCGGAGGGATTGCAGTAGAGGGGGATGCTCGTCCCTGGGTGTGTATTTACAGAGTGGGAGTAAGGAGGCCCCTTGTGCTTGCAGCCTAGGTGCTGGTCGGGAATGGCCCTGTATCCGATGTTGGGTGAAACATCTGTGGCTGGTGCCAGTGTCGCTATGTGCAGGGGGTGTAGATGTGGCTCCTCTTAGGTGGTCTGGGTGGTCCCGGTATCGGGGGGGGGGGGGGATTATGTGAGGTTAGACGTTAGCTAACTGCCACGGTGTGACCCAGGACTTATGAGTGCGAGTGTCTCCGCATCTAGGGAGCAGACCATTTGTGTTAATAAAACATGAATTTAAACCATAGCAACAAAACTTATAACTACCCCTTTGGCCTGCTTCGGCGGGAGTAGTTTGCTTATTAGACGCCGTATGAGGTGAGGAAGTTCGGACTCTGGGACTGTCTCCGTAATACCTCTAATCTTTATGTTTTGGGCGCGGCGTGAGTCTTCCAGGGCCGCCATTTTCTGTTCCACCCTCAGGTGCTGTTGTTGTAGCGTTTTCACCTCCTGTTTCAGCGTGGTCACTTGCCTCGAGTGGTTGCGGTAGTCTTGCTCCACGGTGCTCATGCGGTGTGTTAGGCCCTGAATATCTTTTTTCATTTCACCCACATCCGCCTGAATGTTCCTGCGGAGCTCCGCCAACAGCTCCCTCATTTCAGCCTTAGGAACAGGGGCAGTGTCCGGCTTTGATTGAGGCTGTACCGGGATATGCATTGCGGGTGGGCATGCCTCTTCAGGCTCTGAGAGTCTTTCGTTGGAGTCGTTGAAGTCGTCCATGTAGGCGTCTACGTGGGGGTCCGGAGCGCTACGTGCTCGCCGCCATAGATCCCCTATGCTGGTGCCCGGCCGGGGCGGGTCAGGTTTTGGCTTTTTGTTTTTCCTGCCCATTGGTGCCTCATCTGCAGCAGCAGGTTAACTTTGGTAGCCTTTTGGGGGTGAAATAGTCGAATTTTGCTTGATTTGTGCCTATAAATCTCAGAGCTCTCATGAGATGCGACCAGTCAGTTCGACTGTAGACTACGCCCCCCAATAAATGTTTATTTTAACACTTCACCTTACCTGGTTCCTGAGTTCCTGCTAAGAAAAACTTATTGCAAACATCTAAGAGGAGGATCAGATCCAGTGTATCCCTTGGTGGATGAAATACCTTTACAGTCCAGAGCCTAACTTATGTGGCTCTGGAAAGTGTGAGTGAACCTTTTTTATTTTCCACATATTGTAAATAGGTTTCAACAGTATACACATGTTGTTTTCTTTTATATAATATATAGGGGTCCACAGTTACTGTCTGTTGCTGAAAATAGGACCTATACAAGATTTTAAAGGTAAAATATTCCACTGTTTGTGCGCTTGCACCTTTTTTTCTGTTCACTATGGCTGTCTCCCACTCTGCTCTTGTATCTGCATAATTGGGGCTCAGAGGGAAGGGGGGGGGGGAGTGTTTGTGTTCCAACCAATTGCCTGGCAATATCCAGTATGCATGGTTTGAGGTTACCATGATTACAAACAGAACTTTAACTCTCATCATCCTTAGCCAGCAGTGTTGCCCGGGTACTTGATTCAGTAGTGTAAAAAAGCTTGTATAAAAAGAAAGTTACTAAGCAGTGAATTACTAAAAACAAATACTTGCAGGACAAGATGGTGAGTCACAAAGCTAACAAATTATTAGTATAATAGGCTGATAGTTAGAATGCATCTTATCTACAAGTTTAAGGGAAGGGCTTGGTGGGAGTAGCGACAGAGTACTGTAAACCTTATAGTAATAGCTTGTACTGGCACTGTTTTTAAGTGGCAATAAGGTTTTAGTGCTAAGACAACATACCCTCAACAGAATAGCTATCACAGGGTAATAGCAATAGGAATGAGTTGGTGCAAGACTTGACACACAGTGACAGTGCAATGAAGTAACTATTTGAAAATAGTAATAGTATAGTGGTCTATAGCCATAAACTTCAACGTTGGAAGGGGGTGTCCAAATGCCAAAAAGTGTTTGGCCACAGGGAGGTCAGCCTTATTGTCCCTATAGGCTATGCGGATATTAGAAAGATGGTTCCTTATGCCTTCTCTTAAGGGGAGATCTGTATTTCCTATATAGGACAGCCCACGGGACACAGCAGCTTGTAGATTACAAAATCTGTAGTGCAAGTGAGTCTATGTTTGATAGGGTATCTCTTCCCTGAGTGAAGTATTTACCTGGTGACATGTGACTACAGGTGACACAGCCCAGACAGCGGTAGCAGTCCCAGTTAACAGATCTCTGTTCCTTGGTGTAACAGTGCACTGGATCCGTTTTGACCAGAAGATCCAGTAATACATAAATTGAGACAGGTTCTGCACTCATCATCTCAATATGTTTATGGCCACGGTGCTACGTCTGTCATTTACATAATACCAAAATATAAAAGTGCACTCACTGGACTTATTTCCAATTGCTTGCAGTGCTGCCTAATACTATCAGTGAAGTTTTAGCAAAAACTGCAAAAGCATAATCAGCAACATTTCTTACCTGACTTGTAACATTGTTACCTCCTAGAGAAGCAGCAGTTAATTAATAACTCAATGGCTTCTATTGATAGCACATTGTATCTATCCATACAACATTGTATCAATCTAGAACATATGTAAAGATATTGTGGAACTCTACAAAAAGTTACAGGATACAATTACCTATGGCTTATATATATATATACATTCACACACACACTGCTCAAAAAATAAAGGGAACTCAAAAATAGTTGAGTGTGCTGACAACAAAATCACACAAAAATTAAAAAATGGAGGCCTGGATTTGGAGTCACACTCAAAATTAAAGTGGAAAAACACATTACAGGCTGATCCAACTTTGATGTAATCTTCTTAAAACAAGTCAAAATGAGGCTCAGTAGTGTGTGTGGCCTCCACGTGCCTGTATGACCTCCCTACAATGCCTGTGCATGCTCCTGATGAGGTGGCGGATGGTCTCCTGAGGGATCTCCTCCCAGACCTGGACTAAAGCATCTGCCAACTCCTGGACAGTCTGTGGTGCAACGTGACGTTGGTGGATGGAGCGAGACATGATGTCCCAGATGTGCTCAATTGTATTCAGGTCTGGGGAACGGGCGGGCCAGTACATAGCATCAATGCCTTCGTCTTGCAGGAACTGCTGACACACTCCAGCCACATGAGGTCTAGCATTGTCTTGCATTAGAAGGAGCCCAGGGCCAACTGCACCAGCATATGGTCTCACAAGGGGTCTAAGGATCTCATCTCCGTACCTAATCGCAGTCAGGCTACCTCTGGCGAGCACATGGAGGGCTGTGCTGCCCCCAAAAGAAATGCCACCCCACACCATTACTGACCCACTGCCAAACCGGTCATGCTGGAGGATGTTGCAGGCAGCAGAACGTTCTCCACGGCGTCTCCACTCTCCAGACTCTGTCACGTCTGTCACATGTGCTCAGTGTGAACCTGCTTTCATCTGTGAAGAGCACAGGGCGCCAGTGGCGAATTTGCCAATCTGGTGTTCTCTGGCAAATGCTAAACATCCTGCACCTGTGTTGAGCTGTAAGCACAACCCCCACCTGTGGATGTCGGGCCCTCATGCCACCCTCATGGAGTCTGTTTCTGACCGTTTGAGCAGATACATGCACATTTGTGGCCTGCTGGAGGTTATTTTGCAGGGCTCTGGCAGTGCTCCTCCTATTCCTCCTTGCACAAAGGCAGAGGTAGTGGTTCCGCTGCTAGGTTGTTGCCCTCCTACGGCCTCCTCCAAGTCTCCTGATGTACTGGCCTGTCTCCTGGTAGTACCTCCATGCTCTGGACACTGCGCTGACAGACACAGCAAACCTTCTTGCCACAGCTTGCATTGATGTGCCATCCTGGATGAGCGGCACTACCTGTGCCACTTGTGTAGGTTGTAGACTCAGTCTCATGCTACCACTAGAGTGAAAGCACTGCCAGCATTCAAAAGTGACCAATACATCAGCCAGAAAGCATAGGAACTGAGAAGTGGTATTCGGGCATTCCCTCCAATGGCCATTGGAGTAACTAAATGACCTCTATTTGTCTAAATATACATAGGGATTAAGGAGAGAGTTCAGGTAATATTTTTGACACCATTTCAAATATATTAAGCATTAAAAACATAAATATCGAATAGCATCCTTGGCCTCAAAAGTCCTACACGACACTATCCCAAGGGACCCATGGCTGTGGCTGCTATCCAAACCGCTAGAGGATACACCACGAGCCCATAACAAACTACTGGCCAAACTAGCCTTGGCCACTAGGAGAGCTATAGCCTCCCATTGGGGCGCACCTACAATCCCGTCACTCACGGACATAAAAAAGAAAATGAATGAAGCCAGGTCAATGGACAGCTTATCAGCACTTATACATGACACCACAACACATTGCAATAACATTTGGGACCTATGGCTCATGGAACCCTCCACTGCCACTTAAAGAAGTGTGAGGAAAAGAAGAAAAACAAAAACAACAGGGAAAGGGAAGGTCAACGTAACAAAAGATAAACATTCACTATATGTATACAAGAGGGATCATAAGTACATGCTCAACTCATACACCCCATGGGCGCAAAGGGAATCAAGGAACTAGTGAGTGGCATGCACAAGAAATAATGCATAGTCGACTTCTGTGGATTAAATTAGAGATACGCAAAGTGATATCCTCATCTCAGGCTAAAGCCAATCCGGACCCGAGAAAATTATCAGGCAGTCAGTTTACTCAACCTATACTCTATTCCCTATCGTAGTAAAATTACACGACACGGCTAATCTCAAAAGTAAAAACGCAATCTGAGTCAACATAGAGAAATCGCACAACCCACAGGTCAGGGACGCCTTCCCACCCCCCCTTAACCCCACCGGAAACTCCAAAATAGGGAACCCCCAAAACACACTCTATTCTGGAACTATGTTTCACCCCCCTCACCTCCTACATATTAGCTACTGCTCCTCGTACCACAAAGAGGATACATGACCATACGTTCAAACCTGTTTGTATTTGTATTTGTATTTGTTTTGGTTCGTTTAAAATGTTTGAAAACTTGTCAGAACACTAATTGCTTAAGAAAACATAACGTTGCACTACCAGATAACTACTAGACCTGCATTAACCTCTCTGTACCAAAATGCCTTTTTTATATGATCTGTTCGCACTTTGGCTTTTGCATAAGCCCACACAATACCCTTTGTGCAACATATGTGTACCTGTCACTTCTGTCAATCGAAAATAAAGAATTTATAAAAAAAAAACATAAATATCGGGGGGCGGAGCCAAGCAGGCAAGCAGCCCAGACGTGCCCAGCAAGAGCTCCCACGTCTGGGGACAAAAAACGGGGCACAGCGCCTGCACACTGACTCCCACAGACTGCAGACCTCGGTACCCGTAATCAGGGTAGGCTACCGAATCGTATGGTACCTCTTGTAATTCCCTGCACAGCCGACCTGACACGACGAGGCTTGCGGCCTTCATGGGACTGAGCCACGGAGAGACGGCCGCTCTCCGGGCATATCAACAGTAACAGGGACCACAGCGAAGTACTTTCCCCCCCCCCCCCCGACCGGTGGGGGTTATCCCGGTCACCGAACAGCAACCGCACGCATCCACACCTCGCTACTGGTCGGCCAGCGCTGCACACTCGGTCGAGCCACAGAGACCAAGATGGCGGCAGCTGACCATGAGGCGGAGGCAGACGAGCAGCACACAACGCTGGAACAGCGTCTGGACGACCTGTTCAAAAGATTCTGGCGAAAGCTCCGACACAAAGCACAACAAATGAAGCAGGTACAGCAGGGATACTCACCTCCCGGGGGCAGACAACAACAGGGGGAACCCCACAGGTTGCAGCAAGCAGCAAGCACTGAACACGAGGCTGGGCACAGCAGCGCTACCATGTGCGCCCTGCCGAAAAGACCACTAGGTCCCACGAGAGCGGCCAAACCTGGCAAGCTGCAGAAACCGCCATACTCCCTCAGGGCGTACAAAGCACACCATGGAAAAACCCTGTATAAGCAGCACAAATATGCCCAGGGAGGGGGAAGAAAAAAGCACCCAAAAGGCAAAATGCACCAACCTCGACCTAACCTAAACCAAGTATCCACTACAGGGACAGTCACACAAGCGCTCTCCACTAAAGGGCACTCACCCGCACGACTCTCCCGCGGGCTGCACCCCTGGTACGCCTGGAAACAGACCCCATCGGCACACCACGCCACAGCACCAAAGAACATGGGGAGAAAACAAACCGGAGAGGGACTCACACCCAGTGCAGTCAAGATCGCCTTACTGAACCCCCATGTTCCAGGTCTCTGTTTCCCAGACTTAGGTATTGGCTGACTGGACGCAGATCATTGATCAGTAAAGTCCCTACTGAGCTAGTGACTCCAATACCCATAATTATAATGCCAGTTTTATACAGTATCACTATTTTGTGTATGCTCGATTTGCTCCCAAGTTTACTCTTTATATACAGTACAGCTCTGCTAGCATAATGTCTTGTTCACTTGTTTTTCCTCATGATATGATAACCATACTACTGTTATTACTACTATATGATCGTAATATGTAGCAACGTAACACCCCACTAGTTTTGTTTAAAGCGAAAAGGTCTAACCAGTTATGTTTTAAACTATATATACACTCACGCCATTACTAAGCATGTATACGCATCTAGGAACGCATCTATGGCGTATAGATAAGCCTGTACCTAAAAATCTAAAAATGCGCATGTAGCGCTGCCACTGTTTTAAGTCGTTGATTTGCACGTATACGCTGTTGTGGCGTTCGTCAATATTTCTGTAACCACCTGCGCAACAAAAATAAAGAATTAAAAAAAAAAAAACATAAATATCAGATTGACATATTCATAACTTCAATTCAGTACTTAGTTGAAGAACTATTGGCAACTATTGTAGACTCAATTCTTTTGGGGTATGACACAACTGCAGCATTTGTCTAGTTTTGACATTTATCTCTGCATATCCTCTTGTGCTCTGTTAGACTGGATGGGGACCATTGGTGAGACATTTTCAGATCTCTCCAGAGATGTTCGGTTGGGTTCAAGTGCAGGCTCTGGCTGGGCAACTGAAAAGCATTTACAGAATTTTCTCTAAGCCACTCGTGCAGTGTCATGGCTGTGTGCTTATCCTGTTAAAAGGTGAACCTTCAGCCCAGACTGAGGTCCTGAATGCTGTGGACCAGGTTTTCATTAAGAATATCTCTGAATTTTGCTGCAGTTAGCTTTCCCTCCACCCTGACTAGTCAGTCTCCCAGTTCCCCCACACGTTAAACCCAGAAACAACCTGTCCATAGGACGGACTGGGGCAATGGTCCCAGGTGGCACTTTAACAGGGGCGGCATATACATGCAGCAGAGGCGGCTCTCTAAACCTTGGACCCGACACGAGGAGGGGGCCCAGCGGCTTTACCCGTATGCCACCGGGCCCCTCTATCAGTCTGCCCGGGGAGACCCTCCAGTCTGCAGCTCCAACGGGTGCAGAACTGCAGACCATGTGATGGAAGGCTCGCAAGCTCCCAGAGTGTTGCCACGGCAATGCTCTAATCGGAGCTTGCGAGAACTTGGTCTGCAGCTCACATCCGGCGGAGCTGCAGACCTGTAGAGCCAGCCACTGAACCACCAGGGAATAAATCAATGAAAAAGAAAAATGTATGCAAGTGTGGGGAGTCTGGTCACAGCCTGTCTCCCCCCTCACCAAGCCCCCCACAATGTTACCTTTACATCCTTCCCCTCATCACTTTCACCCCCACTGTCACCCTCATACCATGCAACCCCACTGTCACCGTCGCCCTCACACCC
Organism: Pelobates fuscus; assembly: GCF_036172605.1. NCBI lineage: Eukaryota > Metazoa > Chordata > Amphibia > Anura > Pelobatidae > Pelobates > Pelobates fuscus. The sequence goes on along the minus strand of NC_086320.1, from coordinate 222,497,547 downwards.
TGGCCCTCACGATCACCCTGACACTGTCATCCTCACACCCTGCCCCTCACCAATGCCACCCTCACACCCTGGCCCCCTCCCCCCGCGGTCGCAGGGGTCTCAGCAGGGACCAGGCCCGGCCCACCAGGGGGCCCGGCCGCCCTGCAACCCTGTATGTACACCAGTTTGCCAGCCTCTTCTCCTGGAGGGCCCAGGAGCTGGCCACCTCACGGCCCCCCAAGGCTGGCAGTGCGGTCATTCTCCCCTGAGCGCTCTCTGCCCAGCTCCCTCGTGCAGGAGGATTAGTGCTCCCTCGCCGCCTGCAGGTCCGGCCACCCAGCAGCCCCACTGGACCCCAGGGAAAGGTGAAATCCCCTCAGCATTCCCAAAGGTAGGGAGGCTGGGGGATTAAATAAAATAAAAAATGTGTGTGTGTGTGTGTGTGTGTGTTAGTTTTTGTGTGTCAGTGTGTGTGTTACTGTGTGTGTCTGTTAGTGTGTGTCTGTTAGTGAGTGTGTGTTTGTCAGTTAGAGTGTATGTTTTGTAAGTGAGTGTGTATGTGTGTCTGTCACTGAGTGTGTATGTATGTCTGTCACTGAGTGTGTGGCTGTCAGTAAATGTGTGTCTGTTAGCTAGTGTGTATGCATCTGTTCGTGAGAGAGTGTGTGGTTAAAACCCCTTCAGCACTTACCTTTCTCCAGCGCCGGGCTCCCTTGGTGCATTCAAACTGCCCACAGGAAAGCATTACTCAGTGAGAATCGCAGAAAAAAGCCTCTACCGGCTGTCAGTGAGACAGCCACTAGAGGCTGGTTTAACCCTCAGTGAAACATAGCAGTTTCTCTGAAACTGCTATGTGTTCAGCTGCAGGGGTAAAACTAGAGGGACCTGGCACCCAGACTGCTTCATTGAGCTGAAGTGATCTGAGTGCCGATAGTGGTCATTTAAGTGTATGTGTATCTGCATGCACTGGCGTACATACCGCGTTTGCAGGGGTCGCAGCCCTGTGACCAGGTGCCCGCCGCCATGTGTTGCGGCCCCATCGTGTGTATGCCACTGCCCCCCTACTGTCCCCCTGACATTGTCACCCGCACACACTGTCAATCCTCATACGTTGCCCCCCCCACTGTCACCTTGACACTGTCACCTTCAAACCCTGCCCCCCACTGTCACCATGAAACTGTCATCCTCACACCCTGCCCCCCACTGTCACCCTCACACACTGTCAACCCTCACACCCTGCCCCCCCACTGTCACCATGACACTGTCACCTTCAAACCCTGCCCCCCACTCTGACCATGACACTGTCACCCTCACATAAGGCCCCCCACATTGTCCCGTCATTCCAGCCCACAGGTAAGAGGCCAATTTAATTTAAACTTCTCACCCCCACCAGCATTTATCCAACTCCACACACACACTACTACGTACACAGACACTGCATCCACTACACACACTGCCTCCACTGTGTATTCAATACACACATTGCAAACAATACACACTACATCCATGACACAATAACAGACGCAGCATCCACAACACAGACGCAGCATCCACAACTCGCACTGCATTCACTACACACTGAATATGATATACACACTGCATCTACTACACAAACAGACATTGCAGTCACTACACAACATAATAGATGTTGGCATGCTTTTGGTGCAAGGCATCATCCTTGGACCCAGGAATCACAATGTCTTAGATCGGCCCTGGTTGGATCATGTATTGTGGGAAAATAACGCCTTTGAGGTGGATCTGTCTCTGCACAATGCTAAGAGTCCACTCTTCTATACTGGTTTTTGGTTTCACGTTATATTGCAATATTAATAAACAGATCAGCCCTTAAATGATTAACCTTTGCTTGCAGTAAATGATCTGGCTCCATTTTGTTTTCCACCTGGAACAAACCATGATTGTAATTACACCACACATTCATGTAGTAAACGTTCTAAACCTTGATCTGTCTGGAGAAATAATGCTAGGTTCATGCTCAGCCATTAGTGTAGCTGTCAGCAAGCCTTGTGTGCACCCAACCCCTTTCCAAGCAGGCCTGCCCCCTCCCTGGGCCTTCATCGTCTCTTCCAGTTTCATACCTTGCCAATGTTCAGAGATATGCAGTGTGTACAGAAACTGCAATCACACACACATTTAACACCTGTGTGTGTGCCTATTGATATGCGCACAAAGCAAAATATTTGACTGAATGATCTGGCTTCAGTTCATGCACTTGTCTAACCAGTTGTAAAAAGCTTCAATAATAATGCAACTTGATGCCTTGAGACTCACTACCTCCTCAGGGCTATTCATTAAGGTGTGAATTGTTATGAATTCAAAGTGAATGTGACATTTTAGAACAAAATTTCTGAGCTGAAAACATAACTAATTGGATTTTTTCAATTTGGCTATTTTGGCCTAAAGTTTTAATCTACTTTTAATTTATTTTAACTAAAATAACTTTGCTAAAACTAGTTTTAATGATGAGATGAACTGTGGCATAAATGTCTCCTAAGTTTTATTTAATCACTCGTTCTGTTTTGTAGGAAACAATAGGATTAAAACAAGGGCACATTACGTGCATTATCCTGAAACAAAAGCAGGATAATGCATAAACCTAAAGGGAACCCAAGAACACACACCGGTAATGAGAGAAGAGGTAAGAAATATTTTCTAGGACAATTATATATTAGATTGCCTACTTTATGTGTGACCTTCAGTACTGTCAAAATTGCATTTATAAACAGGAGAGACCTCACAAATCAGAAATGGACACAGTTGCCACACAAACCTGAATAGCCAGACTCCACACAGCTATATAAGTGACAGCCAGGCACCTTACAAGTCAGTTTTTTTGAGACTCAAGGGACATTTTGGCTCAAGTACTTGAGAAAGGCTCCGGTGTGAGCCAAAACATTAAACTGCCTTCTAAAAATTGCACTTGGGCCGTTTACTTTTGTAAAGTGCACAACAGTGTAACCCTAAAAGTGCAAGAAATGTAAGCGGTCTGTTGTAGAGCAAGCACAAAAATGTTAATTCTATGTAGACAACAGGAATTCAAACCGTTATTGGACTGAATTGCATCCGGATAAATAAAAACCATATCAAGGAGTTCCCAAGACCTCCTAATAATCAGTTGTGATGGACCGCCTGGCACCCTGACCGGGTGCCTCCGCCAATCGATGCTCCTAGTTCTCACCGAGGACTCCAAGCACTCCACCAGACACCATCAGCACTGTAGACTCCCACAAACAGCCGCAGCTTGGTTGGGGATCTTGCCGTCCTCCACCCACCCTAGACCCAAGACCAGGATCCAGCTTCCAGTGGGTGAACCTCTCTTACTCCAGAGACTATAACAGGAACAGCTCTGATAAGAGCTAGTGATTATACCCAGGGGAGTATTGTGATATAGCAAACCCCAGAGTGAATATAGCTGTCCCCTCCACACTGAGACAAGGCTTTAGGTTGAGGGTGAAGAGGAACTGATTTTAATGGTGCCACACTTGGCCTTTTATGACAATCCCCATGCAAGGGGGACCTTGTGGGGAACGCCGTTACAAAGTTACACACCAATAATAACAGTGTTACAATGCATGACACTCCCATATACAATTCAATAAGCCTTCCCCTTTACTTAGGAGATAATTGAGTCAAGCACTATACTAAACTCCATTATCTCCAACCACAAAACACATTTTTACAAAACCCCAAAAATACCTTAAAACACATAAAATCCCCCGCCCAAAACGGTTCCATAGAACCGCGGCCAAGTGCCTCTGGCGACCGACCAGGAACCGCGAAGTCTTCATGCCGTAAATAATTCCAGGGTATTTGCGGCGTATTCCCCCTGAAGTCTATTTGCGATTTTGGTCCATGCAAACGGCCACCAGGGAGCTAGCGTTCGGTTCTATGGAAAGTGCTGAACCAGGGGAACAACATATGGGTCTTTACAGTCATTGACTTGGCCCGTAGTCTTTTGGCAAGAGGCTGACCAGCAGGCCCCTCCAAGCACCCATGACTAGGTACAGTTTGTCACATCAGTATTGAATTAACTCCTCTTCTCTCACTAGCTAAACAGGAGATGAAAGTTTTTTATAACCACTATGGGCTTGTTCTTGCTGAATTATATCCTACACAATGTTTAGTAGGTGAAGGAGATTAAAAAAAAAAAAAAAAAAATCCATAGTGATCCAGGTCTCTCTATTATACAACCAGGGATGGCAATTAAACATTACGAAATAGTAGGTCCTTACATTCTTAATCCTACTGTGATGAAAGTAACTTCGCCACAAGCTTTTGGAGGGGCCTGTTTGCCAGTCTCCTACCCTGTGAAAACACCAATTGTACCACTTGGACTTATAACAGTCTCTGTTCGTGCAATTGGGACTATGTGGTTCGTTTACCAGACAGCCGCACCAACTGAAGACCACCCTGGAGCTTGTTAAACTTAATTGATACATTGTTGCAATTTCTACCTCTGTGGTCTAAGTGTTCTTCTGTGTGGCCATAATTCCTATGGACAACCATGAGGTCGTGGCCACCTTGTTCGCATGGATGAAAACCATGAATAGACTTTAGGGGGACTTCGCCACGATTCTATGGAACTATTTTCAGCTACGGGACCATGCCTGCAGTCGGTAAAAACTATGACTTCCATAAAGTTTCTAAGCAGGGAGGAGGGATTGTATGTTTATTATTGGTGAGTTCCTTTGTGTTGGAGACCCCAACAAGGTCCATGTGGGCGTAACCCTTGCATGGAGATGGTCATAAAAGGCCAAGTGTGGCTCCCATTAAATTGAGATTTGTTTAGCCCTTCATGAAGTCTTGGCTCATGTTTGGGGGATTGGAGAACTATATTAACACACTGGAGATTGCTATAATCACAATACTCCCCTTAGTATAATCACTAGCTCTTATAAGAGCTGTTCCTGCTACGCTCTCTGGACTAGGAGAGGTCTACCCACTGGAAGCTGGATCCTAGTCCTGGTTACAGGGTGGGTGGAGGACGACGAGACCCCAACCAAGTTGCGGCGGATCATTGGGTTTATGGTGGTTATGGTGCTCCAGTGCAGTGCTTATGGTGCTCGCAAGTACTAGGGAGCAGCGATTCACGGAGGTACCTGGTCGGGGTGGCAGGCGGTCCATCACACCTACCCCCAATTAAGATCACAAAAATTGTTAACATGCAGAAGCTAGGTCACATTATTACTTACAGCAATAGTGAATCAAGCCATATGGAACAGCTAAATTCAGAGAGTAAATTTGCACTGCTACTTGCTCGCTTTGAAATAAAACAGGGAGATTTGAGGAGGACTTAAAGGACCACTATAGGCCCCCAGACCACTTCAGCTCAATGAAGTAGTCTGGGTGCCAGGTCCCCTTAGTTTTAACCCTGCAGCTGAAAATATAGCAGCTTCAGATATACACAGCCCAAGGTGATAAGGTTAGAAACCACCAGGACTGTGAATCTGTGCATGAAAGGTGTTTCCAATACGCAGTACAGACGAGGGCAAATCCAGAAGGCAGCCAACAAGCAATAACAGATAATCCAATATGAAAGGGTCACAAGCCAAGTCAGTCACAGGATACAAGAAACAGGATAGAACAAACTGACAATGCCCTCAGGGAGAGGCAGTGTTTTATACCTGAAGTAATGATCAACCTGCCTCAGGTGGACTTTGATAGACAGGTAGGAGCCATTGGTGAAGTCCAGCCCCCTATTGCTGGAAACAAGACAAGGTTTAACATTAGGCTGAAACATGAGCTGAAGTGTAGTTCAGTGGCAAGACAGCAGGATCAGGACACATGAGGGCCACAGTTCAAGTCCCCTGTTGGGCACTTCTGGGATAACCACATCTTGATATCATGTTGAGTATTGTATATAGGTTTTATTAGCTAATTATCATGTTGTGGATCACAGATTTTTTTTTATAATCAGGGTATTTTAGTGATCACTTATACACATTGCTTCTTTTTTTATGATACATGTTATAGATTGTGATATGTGTATAGAATTTTTAAATGTTTTGCGAACTGTGTACCGACCTATCGTACTGATGTATGCAAACTCTCTTTGGCTTGTATCTGAGTATGTCTTAATAAAAAATTGGGGTGAAAAAAGAATGTTTGGAGAGACTGAGTTCAAAATTATGCTGGAATGTGGCAGCTCTTTGGAATACGTAGAAGACTGATGCACAGACAGGAGCATCCTAACAGGTACTGTGACCAGGGCTGCCACCAGAAATTATGGGGCCCTTTATGCAGCTCAAGGTCTGGGCCCCCGGGGTCCACCCACATGGCCCGCCCCCAAGTCAGCCCACATGACCTTCCCTCGAGTCCGCCCACATGACCCTCCCTCCCCCAAATCCACCCACAGGGCCCATCTTGAGTCCACCCACAAGGATGAAGTGTGTTGTACTGAATTTGGTTGTGTGTGTATAGTGGCTGTAGAATGTGTGTAGTGGATGCAAAGTGCGTGAATAAAGTGGAAACGTTGTTTATAGTGGATTTAGATTGTATGTTTGTGTAGTGGAAAGAGTGTGTGTAGAGGGGATGAATCGTGTGTATTGTGAATGCAGAGTGTGTTTGTGTAGTGGATGTAGTGTGTAGTGAATGCTGTGCTTGTGCAGTGGATGATGTGTGTTTGTGTAGTGGATGTAGTGTGTAGTGAATGCTGTGCTTGTGTAGTGGATGATGTGTGTTTGTGTGTATAGTGGATGATGTGTTTGTGTAGTGGATGCTGTGTGTGTGTGGTGGATGCTGTGTTTGTGTAGTGGATGATGTGTGTTTGTGTGTATAGTGGATGATGTGTTTGTGTAGTGGATGCTGTGTGTTTGTGTGTGGTGGATGCTGTGTTTATGTGATGGATGATGTGTGTGGTTGTGTAGTGGATGCATTTTGTCTGTTTAATTATGTATGTGAGTGGTGGATGTGTGACAAATGCTGCTGGGGGCCCCTCAGGACTTCTGGGCCCGTGACAACCATCATGGTTGTCACCCCCTGATGGCGGCCCTGACCGTGACACACAGGAATTGATAAGAAAAAGCTTCAATGTGTGGATAGTAATCGAGGTTGAAATATTTAATTAATAAAAACTAAAAATTATTTACAAGTGAACAAGGATATCTTATAGAAATAAAGCAATAGGGATTCTCAGTCCTAACTAATAGATATCCACAATATTGGCACAACAGTTTTTTCGACCAAGAGAGGTTTTCCACAGCTGCATAATTCCTTGTTTTGAGTTTCTTTTAAATCCTCTTAACAATATTTTCTGTCTGACTTCATATTACAAATAGCACACCTTCAGCTGCCATTGCTGATTTGTCTCTTCCCATTACACAGATGTTCACACAATACTAGAAATGCTGCAGACACCATATTCGAGTATGGAAAAACAGAAAGAGATAACAGATTAATTGTATAAAACATAATGTAAAAACCTAATAAATAGCAGATAAGATTTTAAGCGCTTGTACAAAGGTAGGTAGGAAGCTTGAAAAACCCGAAACAGAGTCTCTTTCTACTGGTGGTGGATAACAAACAGAGTGGTGAGAGGGTAGCAGCACCTTGGTGGGGTCCCCAGACTCAAATCAATATGCAAGATAAAAAAAAACAAGAGGCCCACAATGGTATAGTATGCCTTTGTAGTTGATGGAAGAATAAAGAAAAGCACTTACAATTTTCTGGAGCTTCTAAATAGCTCCAATAATAGCCTATGGATATACACGTTATCTTGGTCTTATCAGATCATCACTCGGTGCCATGTCTGAGCTCCCGCTTCGGGGCCGCAAAATCGGCGTTGACCGGAGCCTAAACCCACCCAGCAATACCCACCAGCGACCAAACTGACCCTAAGCTGCTGGGGTACACGAGGATACCCGCCAAGACCCTCCCTGGCACCAGCAACGACCCAACAAGAAACGGAGCATGGAGGAGCTTGAGCCGGGACGAGACGGCCGCTCTCCCGGGTGTCCGGCTGGTGTCTGGCTCCCCCCCCCCCCCCCGAATCAGGGTGGTCATCCCAGTCTACACGGGCAACTACTGGTGTGCCAATCAAGGCCCTAAAAATCATCACCCTGCCGTGGACCATCGGGCAGCGCTCCTCAAGATGGCCGTCGCACGCCAGCCATATGCGCGACCTACCCGCATGAATAGGGTGGAGGGTTGCACTCCATCAGCTGCGACGGCACAGAGCCAAGAACCATCACCCGAGACCCTCTGCCCACAACGCGCACCACCCTGGCCGAGGTGGGATTCAGAGGGGTTATAAGAACACATAGAGAATGAAAAACAACATCTTAAGCACAGAAAGGCTGCAACGGCCACTTTGCATCTCGCCACACGGAGCACTCATGTGCGACAATCCGCAGGCATACCCGGACTACCCACATGCCTCCTCCGACCACGCACTGGCTGACTTTCACTCTGGCAAGAAGGTCTGACCAGCACATGGCAAGCCAGGGAACTGAGTATACAAGGAATTGGCTGAAACTCAGGCAGTGTGGGACTCTGTGGTACTTGTAACACCGGACTGGCTACCTCTAATACCCCCACACTCACAGAGGGCAATGTAGCCAAACATCCACTCCGAGATCGATGTCAACATGTGGACAGAGTGATTTTTCCTCTGTTTACCTTTCTGTCTTATTTCATTCCTCACAACAGTTTTGAACGAGAACACATCAAACTACCAAGCAAGGGCTAGCTATACCCACCTCGGCCTTGACAGTACAGCATAGGTACTAACGGACCGTTACACCCTCCTTCCTATGAAAGCATCCACACCCACATTGCACTGAACTCTCGTACTAACTAAGCAATCTTTGGCACGGAATCATAATGTGCCCAGTGGTCCATCAGCGGTACCAGCAGATGAAGCGGCAGGCCTACAAGCTAATGTGTTCCAGCAAGTATCTCTTAACTGTGCAATTAATCTTGCATATTGACCACTTGCATTATATGACCAGACCTAGTAGCATAATCTTAAACTAAAATGTTGTAGGTGGGGGCGGAGTCTAGCAGCCAAGCCGACCGATCGCACATCAAGCGTGCTCCGTGCCAAATCCTCTATTAAAGCGCAAATCGAGGGAAATAGTCCCCAAAAATTGACTGCCCACAAGCACCAAAGACGGGAGACTGGCACGGCATCACCCAGAGGCAGAATATAGCCCAGCATACTCAATATGGCGGATGCCACGCGTCAACCCACACCCAGCTCTTCACGTCCCTCACTGGCTGAGCGACTGGATCGCTTGTTCGCTGCCTTCTGGGAGAAGCTCGCCCACCACGGGGACACCAGTGAAGGGGCTCCTCGGGCAACAGCCACACGAGGTACCGAGCAGCGGCCCGCAGCTCCCAAACGAGGCCATGTAGCGGCACGAAAAGCGGGAAGGAGGAGATGGGCGGCCCGACGAAAGCCACAGTACCACTATGTCGGACCAGCAAAGTGCCGACCTCTCCCCAAGCAGCAGCCCATATCGGGACCATCACCCCCGGGCGTCCCTCCCCTACGGGAGCTCGCCACCCAACCAGCACGATGAAAAAGGGGTCCCCGAGCTCTGAAAGCACGCTGTCGGGGACCGCTGGAACGGGCATTCAACAATCTGCCCCTACGTATAGCTCACGAAAGCAGAAGATCACCTGCAGGAAATGGCGTGCACCACCCAGACCCTCTGTTTACCCGGAACGAGGAACAGACTGGACCCTACAAGGAACTCAGACGCAGGCCCCCACACAAATCTGGAGCTGGGGGAGCACGTTGCCCTGCAGAGATGCGGAATCCTTATACAGAGCTACATTACCCTGCCACCGACTAGCCACACTTCATGCCAACCTCTACGTTCCCCCAGCCCAAGGCATTAGTTAACCCTGGACTTCCCACAGAGGACCAGTGGCCTAACGGGCCGAGAGGCTTGTCTCACCCTAGGCACCCTAGGGGGGGTAGCCAGACACCAACTTAAGTTACCTATGCCTATAAATATTGATGCCAACCATGTTTTATTTTTCATGTTTTATTTTTCTTGTTTTTACACTCTACCTATTGTTTAGTGCCCTTCAATCACCCAAGATGAAGAGGCACTACTAGTTGTAATATCACTAGTCAGGCGACGTTGAATAGCATGTATTTGTTATTTTTAGTTTATAACATGCGTAAAAACTTGCATATTTTATTATTTCGTATTATTATGATTAACACGAGACATGCATATTACACCATAAGCACAAGTGAACTAATCTCTGATACTCAAAGTTATATGCATACTTATACTGCTAATATGTTCTGACTGTGCACTGTGCTAATATGTTTTAAGCTTTAGTCTATAACCAACGTAAAAAGCATGGCTATTTTATTATTCTTTTCTTTATTATGCTTAACATGAGAATTATATAAGCCAGCTATTGGATATTTAAGTAGTTGCTCTCATCACAGATACTAGACAGCATTGTTTGAAGAATGACCCATTTAACTAAGCATACCAATAATATAAAAATTGTGCCTGTATTTCATTTGTCCCGCATGTTCAGCGAGGAAAATGCCTGAGGACTGCTCTCGGGGCACCTCAGACCTGCTTGTAAACTTTATGTGCACTACAAAAAAAAAAAATGTTGTAGGCAGCATGTATAGCCAGCCTATCAGTTTCCTTTAATTTGTTAAGCCTGTCTGTTTACTCTTGAATTTCCTTACAAAAAAAAAAAGTGCAACGCATCTTGAACCTGTTATCAATATGTCACCACTTATCTACTACTGTTCATGTTTTGACATTACTAATGTATGTAATCAACAATGCACTTTCAAAAATAAAGATTTAAAAAATATATATATATAGTGTACTCTGATAACAGATGATAAAGAGGGGGCAAAGATCGGCTTTGCTCAATCCTTCTGGCATAGGTGGTATGTTCCTCACCAAGGAGTTAGAAGAGAGTGTCCTCTGGAGTGTCTTCTAAGTATGCAACTTTTATTAGAAATAAAACATACAAATAAAATATATGCGTTTTGCCTGGCAGTATGCTTTTTCAAAGTGTTTAGAGTGATATGGACCACTCTGGTTTATGTTGCATACTATTTAAAATAAACAGTTGGGTGATGTCACAGTCATGTGACGTGTAAGTTTAATTAACTTGTGGAAACATAAATTTTTTTTAAAGGTTAAGAAATAGAATAAACTATAATAATAAATATAATAGTAACAGGGAAATATAAAAAAGAAGCAAAACTAAACATGTAAAAGATTTGAAGGAAAAAATACAAAATAGGGATACAAAATAGGGATACAAACCGATATACATCCGTAAGAGCGATGTTAAATGTGGCACATAATGATATTGTGGGTGGTGTGCAGTGTGAGAAAGCAGGGGGAAGTATTTTGGTACTAAAACAAGCAAAAAATGCAGGGCACCAGTTGGGTGCACCAAGATGACGTTGCGGCCCGCACCACACGAGCGATGTGGGACGCGGTGAGCTGCAAAACATAAAAAAATAAGAAGGATGCCAGGAGGAGGTGAGGGAAAGAGAGGACGAAAGAAAGCCCCTCCAATTAGCAAAGTTTTATACCGCTGTCTCCCCGATATGCTGGAGATGCAACTAGGGAAGTGGCACACTTAAACATGTCTTATGGGATTGTCCCAAATTAACATATTTCTGGCATAAGATTAGGGAAGCAATAATCACAGTTGCAAAAGTTCGACTTCCCTTTACACCAGCGTGCTTCCTACTATGTATAGCAATGGAAATCCTGTCACCCAATAAAGTAGTTATTATACATCTGCTACAAGCGAACAACCCCCATCACTGCAAGTAGTCTGGAATAAGATGAACTCAATTTATCAATGAAGATCATACTATGCTTTGGGCTTGTTGGCATAATTGCACTAATCTCTAAGTCTACAGGTATACAGATGACACACTGAGATACTTACAAGTTTTTTCTTAGTTGATAAATCACGCACACGCTCGCTCTAGGAATCAAGACATAAACACTACAGGTAAATCGGTAGGGGTAACCCTGACATATTATAACAGAAGCTGTACGGAACACATCTCCCCCCTCAGCCATCGCCTACCTTATATTTCTCCTCTTCCCCTCTTTACTCCTTTTATTCTCAGTTATTAATATCTACATATGTTCATAGAACAATAGGTCGACTTGGAACTGTAGATAAGAATGCCAGATAGGCAGAAATGCTAAACACAATAAATATGCACTATACATGCCTTTTTGGCATATGTAGCACTTAGATGGATCCGAGCATGTCTAAATGTGTTCACCATTATCAATAAACACTACTGTAAATGCTGTTCAGAACGTGGCAAATGTTATAACAACTGCATTTCTCTTCTGTAAACAAATATTTTCTCTATAAAAAAACACAAAGTGCTCTGTGAATATATAGGCGCTTAGGTACAGTTATAAAAATATAACGAGTTCAAACGGGAGAAAAAATAAGCAGTTACTTTCTAAAAAACACAAATCATCTAGTACTTTGTTCCCCCCATCCCTTTTAAAAACTGATATGTAAAAATTTAAAATGTATATAAAGTGATCATAAAATTGGTATAAAGGATAAACATACTTAGAAGTACACTTTTAAAAGTGCACAATTTAAACACGGGCATAGGTAAAAAAAATTGGGGGGGGGGGGGAGAGGAAATCCAATGTTAAGAGTAGAAGATCATTAAAAAATTAGATATCTCAAAGTCATTTGTGACAAAGTGCCCTTCGCCACTAGATCCTGGAGAGGCCTGCTTGCCAGCCTCCTGCCCTGCGACTATGGCCCGGGGGGGGGGGGGGATGTGCCTCTTCCCCTCCCCCTGTCCCATTGTTCTCCAGCAGGGCGTTGTCCCAGGGACACTGCCAAACCAGTTGGAACTAGCTGCTTTGTCCCTCCTCGGTCAAAATATGACTTCCACCTATCTCCTGAACCACTTAACCGATTCAAGTGAATTTTGGATATGTTTGTTCCCAAATTATGCTGGTTATAAAAATACAAGTTTTATTGATATCGCATGTAAACTCACAAAGTTACAAAAATGGCATAAAAGTATGTTTTTTAGCTTAGAGGTAATTGAGTTGATACAGTAATTAACTCAATTATCTCCCAAGCAGAGGGGTGGATTCTCATTGTAAAAAGTGGGTGTGTTTATCCATGTGCCTTTATATTATTTATTGTTAAATTTACAGTTCCAGGTCCTCACAAGGTCCACATGGGTGGTAACCTTGCTGGGAAAGTTTTATATAATCAGGAATAAATGCTCATTGGAGTCAGTTCTTCTTTACCCTTCAAAGCGTAGCCTCGTCTCGTTATTGGAGGGAACTGCTATAATCACACTGGGGATTGCTATGCTCTGCATACTCCCCTGAGCTTTAATCACTTAGCTCTTTTAAGAGTTTGTTCCTGATATGCTCTCCTGGAGGAGAGGTCTTCCCCACACGGTCCTGGAGGACAGAAGCTGATCCAGGGTGGACAGAAGACGGCGAGACTCCAGTTAAGCTACGGCAGTTGTGTAGTCTGTGGTGGTTGTGGTGTCCGCTGCGGTGCTTGTGGTCCTCGGCGCAAGCTAGGAAGCTTCCATCAAGGGAAGGTACTCGGTTGGAGTACGGGGAGTTCCGTTACATCATTATTCAAAACAAAGGGAATAAGGGTGTGTAAATTAAAAATCTATTTCATCTATTGTTGGCCCATTTTTTTAATTTCTTCCCGTCTCCAGCTAATATCTACTTTTTCTATTCGTACAAATTGGAGTTGTTTTGGGCAGACTAGATGGGCTGAATGGTTCTTATCTGCCGTCACATTCTATCTTTCTATGTTTCTATGTTTCGGGTTGCTTTTATGCTTATACTTAAAGTGGGATGAGAGACTATATTTGTCAAAGCCATTTTTGATATTTCTAATATGCTCCTGTATCCTCACGTTCAGGGTTTGACCAGTACTACCTACATACCCTAGGCCACAGGAGCATATAATCAAATAGATCACTTTTTTGACAAAATTAAAGATGGCGGAAGAAGCTTAAAAAAAATTAAAAATTAAAAAGGTTCCTATTTTCTGTTGATTAATAATATAGAGGGGTTTCAGAAGGGAGTGACGATATCGCATCACTTCTCGAATTCTGATAGACTGAACAGATGTCAGCTGAGGAAGATACTTACCCTCAGAATCCACGACCCTGATTGGATGAAGACGAGCACACGGACCAATTGGAGAAGAGGGAGCCCTTTTTAAAGAAAATCAGCATGCAAGCAGGATACACAGAGATTGAGAAAGCCCTAGGAGAGTGAAACGCACATCGGAGGAGGAACAGGGACAATTTGTTTGTATTCTTGGCAGCTAGCTTTTTATTTTTGTTACTTTGTTTTTAATAGTTATGTTTATTTAAGAATATAGTCATATGAATCTCTTCTGCCTGTTTGCTTGAAAAGAAGGGTGTGCCCCCTCAGAGGCACAGAGCGCTATCACCCTGAGCCAGGCATTAAGGTGTAGGTGAGCAAGATCGTTTTATTGTGTATCTGTTTTATCATACCTTACATAATAAACCAGAAGTCTACTGGTTTCCCCACTTCTTTTTCGTTTCATATACCATATTTGAGCAGGCAGAAGAGGGTATTGTGTCACCTAGTACACTTCTGCCTATATGATCTGAGCCGGTCCTGAAAGGCTCATTCCCATGTGAGTTGGACCATTGGACACCTACAGTCCACTTATACCCCTGACGTTATTACACTACTAGGCCCCTTTTTTTCTCCATTTTACAGCTTAATCTCTATGTACGCAACGAACTGTCTATCCAATGTTGATCTGTATAAATGTATAACTATAATAATATCCAATAAAAAGAGACAAGTAAAAAAAAAAGAAGAGGGGAAGGAAATAAGCAAAAAAACTGCAACGCCATCTTGGTGCTGTGAGGATATTTATGGGGTGATAAATATTAAAAATAATATTTCATAACAATTCTCAAAAATGTATTTAATAATTTTTATTATATAAAAAATTTATATATTGTCACTGTTCCCCTTGATTGATTTAAAGTGAAGAGTAAGCCACTATTTTAACTCTTATAGACCCTGGAGTACATTTTTAGAGAATTTGTGTTAAATGTTTTTTATTTTGTATTCAAATTTATAGCGTACATAAAACAGGTTTAAACAATTACTGCACCGTTGCCTACGCAGAGGCTGCGTATGTCCAGCAATATAATATTGATTAAACAAATAGGGAAAAGCTCATAGTTGTTATGAATAGGGACATATTGGCCTGATCCCTTCAGAGCAGTGGTAGTCAACCTTTTTCTACCTACCGCCCACTAATGCATCTTTCTTGATGGAAACATTTCCTTACCGCCCACCAGTTTTCGCGCAAGTCCGGAATATTTTTTAGAAAGGAGGTTGTTTAAAAAAAAAAAAAAAATGTACGTACATTTATCTTTATATTTCTACTTAATGCATGTTTATAATGTTTTTAACTTTATAAAGTTTAATGAGAAAACAATAAAGTAAATTGAAATTACCTTTACTAGTGATTAATGAGATCCTTGAGGTTGATGCTGCGAGACTAAATATTTGATATCTGGTTCAATTTTCGTAAGGAATAAACTAAGGTCTCCTCTTTCGGTGATATTCAGCCGACTTTTCTGCTTGCGCATAGTATAATTTCTCATCTGTGCGTCAGCTCCCCTCCTCTTCCTCCTCAATTCCCCTCCCCACCTTTTTTTCCTTTTTTCTATTTTTTAACCTTCCTTATAGCAATGCCCAGTAGGAAAGCTGAGCTAGGTAGCCCACTTACTATTACTTACTATAGCCCAATATAACAGACAGGCACACATACATACAGACACACACACAAGACACACATACACACATACAGACACACACATACAAAGACACATACATACAAACAGACAGGCACACATGCATACATCCATACAGACACACAGACAGGCACACATACACAAGACACATATATACAAACAGACAGGCACACATAGATACAGATACACACACACACACATGCACACATACACACACACACACACATACTAAGACACACATAAGACATACATAAGACATACATACAAAGACACATACATGCAAAGACACATACACACACAACACATACATACAAAGACAAGACGCATATTCATACACACATATATACAGACAGACACACGCACACACACACACACGACATACATACAAAGACACACACATACAAAGACACATACATAAGACACATATACATACAAAGACACATACATACAGACAGACACAAGACACATACATACAAAGACACATACAAAGACAAGACACACATACATACACACTTTTATACAGACAGACACACACGACATACATACAAAGACACACACATACATACAAAGACACATACATAAGACACACATACATACAAAGACACACACACACATACAGACACACACAAGACATACATACAAAGACACACACACACAAGACATACATGCAAAGACACATACACACAAACAAACACACACAAAATATTTTAGTCACCCTCCTGTTTCCTACCTTTTAGGTGCAGGAGGGTGACATTCCCTGGGGTCCAGTGGTGGTTCAGGTGGATGGGAGTCAGTTCCTACTCTGACTCCCTCTGCTTCCTCCCGCGCAGTCTGTGACATGCAGTCACTTCCTCCCAGCTCTGCGCTGTTAAAATGCCCTGCGCTGACCGGGCTCCCTTACAATCCACATCCATCGGGTGGCCCTGACAGCATGGGCCACCCGATGGACCCCTTGGACGGCGGCCACAGCGGTTTGCCGCGCGAGCCTGGGCCGCAAATGGTGATGGTGGTACCCGGTCGCACGGGTACCGCTGGCTCGCACCCGCCCGCCTGCACGCCTGCCCAATCTCTCAAACTGAGGAAATCCCTACCGCCCACCTGAAATCCTGAAACACCCACTAGTGGGCGGTAGGGACCAGGTTGACGACCCATGCTTTAGAGGATTACCTAAAGGAATGGTGAAGCGTTCAGGAGTATTGTTTCAGTCTGGGGTACTACTCCGCTTGTGTTAGCTTGGGGGATCCAATTAGCGACTGTGCTGTACAACCAGGTTTTTCACGTGTCGTGTTTAATCGACTTGATACCAATGGGTAGTAGCACCCAGAGCATTCCTGGTTAAAACTATGCGGGTTAGTTCCTGTGGTAGAACGCGTGTGTTTAAGACCCTACCGGTAGGATAGTGACTAGTCAATATTTTAGTTGGTAGAGAATACTGCATGTACATGGATACTTAATGTCCAAACGTTATGGTACCTATGGGTAGTGTCATCTATTTGGTACATGGGTATATCTATTTGGTATTTGGTATCGTATTTGGTATAGTGCGGGCAAGCTCTTGTATTAGAAAGCGTGGGATTAAGTCATTACTAGTATGGTAGAAACTAAACTGTGCCTTAAATGTTGAAAAGTAATATACATACGTGGGTACTTTCAGGGGTCAACTCCCTCACCGAAGGGGGAATGAAATAACAGGGGTTAGACCTATTGCGTGACGGTTCCCTCTTGGGTACCCCGTGGGGTGCAACCCTGTGCCCTAATGGGCCATTTTCCATCTCAATTTGTTGCCGTCATGTAGATTACTGAAAGTGTGTCGGGTAATTAATTCGAAACTGGTACGTGTGTCTTGCACGTACCATATCCCGCAGCATGCAGCATGCAGCTTAAAGCAATAAAATCTTGTGCTATAAGTTTGAATCACTAAGTTAACTCACTCACTATTTATTAAATTTTTTTTTAGAGGAAAGAAAGGAAGGCTAACAAGGGAGAGAAGGGAAACACAAGAAGAGTTTGTAGTAATATTTAAAAATAATATAAAGTAGGGTAGCAATTACTTGGACTGACGCCTCTACACTCCTTACAGGACACGACACCTCCTCTATTCACACTAGATGAGAACGGCACACTTTTTCTTACCTAGGGCTTCCTTCCCACAATACTCCCCTTCACAATCGGTTCTCACTAACTCATCCTGTTTCAGCCTATTGACTGACTTTTAGCACCACTAACCAGCAACACCCTCTCAACACTCTACCATACTTCTCTACTCGCTTTGACCGCTACCCACTCTTTCTCTCTGCCTCTTGTCTTACTTTCTCTTCTCTCTTACTTTTACTCCACTGCAATGGATACATTCATGGATAAAACTCCCTCCAAAAGACCCCCAAGTAAGCCTCAAAGACCTGCCCAGAAACAAAATTTTAAAGAACCATCTCCGTCTTCTACTTCAGCCACATCAACACGAGATTCAGATGCTGAGGACCATTCCTCCCAGCTCCTGCATCTCTAAGCAAGCCTCAGAAACAGCTTGAGAAGTCTCCAATCTTTTTAAACCAATTTTTGAATCTCAATTTAAAGATCTCAAAGAGTCTATAGACAGTGCAGTTCATTTGCTACAAACTCATTTATCTCAACTCACCTTATTGGAGACTCGACAGAGCACAACTGAGAACGAATTGCACCAACTACAATCTACGATATGCCATCAACAAACCACCTTAACATCATTACAAGAAAATTATAGTAGAAGAAACAATCTCCGCTTTGTGGGTTTTCCGGAAACCTTAAAACCAAGCAACGTAATCTTTACACTTCATTCCTGGTTGCTGTACACGTTCCAAATTGCCGCTACCTCCTCCTCCTCCTCCTCCTCTATTGTCATCGAGAGGGCACATAGACTTGGCCCGGAATGATCAAATAAGTTCTCAAAACCACAGCCCATCATAGCAAAGTTTCTGAATTTTCATGACACAGTACGAATTTTAGTAGCTTTCATACAAACATCCCATCCAACTTATCAAGACAGCAAAATCTTAATTGTTAAGGATTATTCTGCACAGGTTACTCAACGGCGCAGAACATTCACTCCAATTTGCTCGTCACTACACAAGAAGGGCATACAGTTTGCCCTCCTCTACCCAGCCACTCTCCGTCTCACCATAGCAAACCGAAACCTCTCTACTGCATCGGTGGATTAAGCAATGTCTTTTTTAAATGAGGCCCTTCCAGACTGGGAGAGGCCTGCACCAGATCCCCCACCTCCCTTACATACTGATCGGGGGGGGGGGGGGGGGGACAGTAATCTCTACAATGCCCTGTTTTCTTGGTTCAAGTTTTTGTACATAGTTTTGGCCGGATGGCCTTATGGTTGTCGACCACGCGGAGCCCCTCCTCCACTCTCATGTTCGGGACTCTGTCTGCAGGGGATGGGATGGACAGAAGCCTTCCTTGCTCATCCTTGCTCATCCTTGTACACTACACAGCTTCCAGCTTCCAACTCTTCACTCAAGCTGTTGTGCTGGAATGTAGAGGAGGCTAACACTCCCATCAAGAGGTAAAAAAATCTTAACTTGTCTCTCCCATCATCAACCACACATAACTCTCCTCCAGGAGACTCACTGGTCACGTTCAGCTGCTACCCAGCTCAAGGCTCCATGGATCCAGTCTTGCATAACAGCTAAATACAACTCTAAAGCGCATGGAATAGCTATCTTGTTGCATTCCAGCCTTCAATATATCATGCATAGCTATGACTTGACCCAGAGGGGCGCTGTGTTATACTACGGTTAATAGTATTTGTTATTGTATTGCTAATATCTATGCCCCAACCTCTCCCACATCTACTTTTTTCACAAAGTTTATGACACTAATATCACAAGTAGACATAAATCAGTTCATTATGGGTGGGGACTTTAATGCTGTTATTGACACACAAATGGATAGGTCCTTGACAGGTTTCGCACTCCCCATAGACAGTAACCGTAGACTCGCTCACCTTGCCACCTCATGTAATCTTCACGACCTTTGGAGGATTTTGCACAGCAGGGAGAGGGACTACACATTCCACTCTTTGGTTCATGATTCCTTTTCTAGGATTTACATGTTTCTGGTAGGCTCAGCTGTACTTCCCTATGTATCTCACACAACCATTGAATCGTTTAAAATTTCAGACCATGCCCCAGTCACATTAACACTAGCCTGTTCCTCTTCCCCGCCATTCACAAGACACTGGCATTTCCCGTCTTACCTGGGGGATAACCCATCCTTCCAAATTCACTTACAATCTAGTTGGGCTAGTTTCATAGATGACAACCATGAACATATAGATGAACCTAAACTCTTTTGGGAAACATCCAAAGCTGTCATGCGAGGAAAAATACTTTCCTAAGCAGTCTCAGCAAAGAAAATGTGGACCTTAAACTCTCACACAACAGATAATGACTCCTCCACAGAAAATAAACAGGCATATCAAGAAGAAAAACACACCTTGAACACCTTCATTAAGAATCAGGCAGAATCAAAATTAGACTTCAAAACACAACACTTTTTCAGGTGGGGTAGAAGGTCCAGGAGGTTGCTGGCCCATGTGGCCAACCCTAGAAATAAATTCAAACCGATAACGGCAATTGTTTCCTTAGTCGTCGTAGGCATACCACCTATACTACCATTAATAAAATCTTCCATGACTATTTTGAACAACTAGCTAAAGTACCAATAGACAATCATACTCAGGGCATAGCTTTCCTTAAATTATTACAATAATCTCGTCTTGACGAGGACTCCAGGGAGTTTCTTAATGAACAGAGAATGAGATACAGGTAGCCATCACATCCCTTAAATCTGGCAAAGCACCTGGACCGGACGGCTACACTGCAGAATACTATAAAATCCTGATACAATCCATTAGCCCAACTCTAGCAAAACTTTTCAATCAAATTTTTCTAGAAGGGTTCTCTGTGGACTCCCTTAATCAGGCATGTACATTATTCCAAAGCTAGGCAGGAACACAGAAGCTCTAACATCATATCGCCCAATATCTCTTCTCAACCTGGATTTCAAACTCTTTACTAAGATTGCAACTAAAGTGCAAACGTTCTTAACACAGATGCTCACATCTCATCAATTGGTTTTGTGGTAGGTCGCCAGATAGTCTCTGGAGTTCACGAAGCACTGGCGGCAGTAGTGGCAGCTGGCCGGGGGGTGTCCAGTATTCTTCGCCTTCACTAGTCAGCCTAGATATAGAAACGGCCTTTGACAGCATCACATGGCAACATCTAATTTGGGTATTAAAATTACACTACTTTGAAAACATTTTTGTAACTTTTATTAAAAATGTAAAAATGTACAACATAAACCAAGCACATGCATCACCACGAATGGTCTTGACTCCCGCAGTTATATCCTGGGGTGAGAGACAGGGTTGTCCTCTGTCACTTAGCAATTGATCCTCTGTTGCGTGCTATAGAAACCTTACAAGGATGTCAGGGCATCTTTGTGATCCTTGTGGTGACACTACCTTGAGATTGTCGGCGTTTGCCGATGACCTACTAATTTACATGACAAAAGCAACTGGGTCCTTCCCCCCTCTCCAGAAAGTTGTAGGTCTCAAAATCAACTGGTCTAAATCCAGTGCTCTTCACCTGGGATGGGGATCCTCCCAAGTTAGCCAGGGACTTCCCTTTTAGATGGAAAACAGCCACTTTAACATATATGGGGATTAAAATTCCCCAAAATACCTTCCTCCTTTATGAATTGTATAGACCACATGTCCTCTCCTCTATTTTCCATGAACTAAATCAATGGCAAAAACTACCTCTGTCATATATCGGAAGGGCGAGCTTATATAAATTAATTAGCTTCTCGTTATACCCTTTACAGGTACTTCCCCATCTTCTCTCTAGAAATGCTGAAATTCTTTTAAACAAGAAGCTGAGGCAATTTTTGTGGCAAAAATCAAAGGTCTGTCTTAGCTTCAACAAACTTTAACAAGTTAAGGCAAATGGTGGACTGAACCTCCCCAATGCCATAGAGTACAAGCTTGGCGGCTCAACTCTGTCACGCATTAGATTGGATCCAATCACAACACCGGTTTTCAGATCCACATTTGGAATCAGCCATGGTACATCCTGACTTGTTGCTGGCCCTCCTCTACTGACCACACAACCTCTTGCCTGATGACGTGCTTTCTAATCCTCTCGTTGCTACTCTGAATAAGGCCTGGAAGCTATCGTGTTCCAGGTTGGGTGCCAGCCCGTTGTACTCATAACATGTAACCCTGGTTAACAACCCGAATTTTCAGTAGGGTGTTGACCACCAACCTTTCAGGACATGGGCTGCTAGAGGTGTTCACACACTTGGCTCTTTGGTATACTTCCACAGCCAAACCTTTCTTTCTTTGGGGGACATTGGTGTGCGCTTTCCGGGCCTTCCACTACCATGGTATGCATATTTCCAGGCGCGACACTACTTTCATGCTCTTACACAACACTTTAAATCTGAAGATTGGGAGAACCCCATGGATAATCTACTGTGCACCTCAAACCCTGCCTCATACTCAATTTCCACACTATACTCCCTTATAAGGTACACACCAAATTGGGACTTGATACAAACAGGATTGGGTAAATGGAGAGCACATTTTTCTGATGTCAGTCCAACAGATATCCTCCTTGCACACTAAACACAATGCCAATTACTACCCATGGTCTCCTACCGAGACATGTTCTTAAATGACTGAGTATGCCTATTATTCTCCACACTGCCTCTTTCTCATGGCAAGAAGGGACTCTTCAAAACTTTTTCAAATGTACACACACTAATGTAAACTTATATCACTGTTTGTGGGAGTGCGGCCCAATCAGGTCCTTTTGGGGAGATGTGAATCGCCATCTAGACTCTCTACCGCTTCAGTCGGGGTTTCTGGTTTTTGGACCACTCCCTGGTTATTCCATTCCTCACAAAGGGTTCTTAACCATTGTGGCAGCAGTAGGGCTCAAGGCAATAATCCAGGTCTGGAGCCAGCCATGTGCACCTTCTTTGCATCTCTTCTTAACCAAATGCAATTTTCTCTTTAAAATGGATTGGTTGAACACTTTGACCAACAAAGAAATCTTAGTTAACAAATGCTTCCAAAAGTGGAAATTGTACATTCCCACCTTGGACAACTCCTTTCAATCTAAGATTAGGGCAACCCTGGAGTACACGGCCTGGTTCTCGGCGGAGGTGGTGACGGGACGTGACCCTTTGCGACACATGGCTTGAGTCAATGGCTATCTTTTCATGCTCATTAAGCTGTGGCAGATGTTGGATGGGAGGGGGACACTCTGTGGTGTTGACAATTTGTTGCTGTTTATAGAAGGTTAGGTTTAGATTCTACAGGCCCGCTAGCTTTTTCCTTTACCAGACACGTGGATTATGGCCCTACTGCCAAGTCTGGGTACTAGCCCCTTGACTCCAACCAGCACCTTCTATTTTACTAGATGCAAAGAGGGTCTTAAGCATTGTGGGATGGGGTGTCTTTTCTCTTAGGGGTGGGGGGCACGGGTTGGGAGAGAGATGCGACATGATGGGCTAAACGTTTGAATGCATGCATATGTTTCCATTTTCCTCTTGTTTTACTTTCTCTTCTTCGCCATGCTGGGGTATGTCTTTTTTAAATGTTTTGGACTGTTGAACATTTTCAAACCATATACAGCAAGAGTCTTCCTCTTAGTGTACCTGTTCCTAATGACAGGGGGAGGAGTTTTGAATTGTGTACACTGTCCATAATTCTTTATTTTTCCTTTTGTTCCTATTTTATTTCAGCATAAAAAAAGTGTTTGGGATATGTTGATTATTGTATCATTTTCCATATTGTACACTTGCTTAATTTTACATTATGAATAATACTCTTTGTAAATCTTTACCTTGTTTACAGACATTCCTAATACAAATGTATTTTCAAAAAACAAAAAGTAAAAATCCGGAATTCGAATATGTGTTTTTCTCTCACTCTTCTTCTTAAGGAAATGAGAAACATACTCTCCAAGCAGACCTCTGCTCGGGTTGTTAAATGGCAACTATTTTTATGTCTCTTGTCAGGGTAAGGTACCCACAGGGCCATTTTCGTACCCTTAAAAAAAGTTTTTTTTCTATGTGTTTAATGTATTTTTGTTGTTTGGTCTGTGGTGTAGTTGGAATTTTGGTGTTCGGACTCGAGGCATGGGGACCCAGGGATTGAAAGAAAATAATACATAGGGACTATGGTTAGAATTGCAACAATTAATGCTCAGAGACTTAACTCTCCGTTTAAGAGATCTATCTTCTTATTTAAGTAAACAGAGAATTGATATCTGTGGGGTACAGGAAACTCATTGGAGAAAGATAGATAATATTAACCTAAAATTTAAAATGTACACAACGATTCTGTCCGCATCCCTTGAACGTAAAAAAAAAACATGGGGTTGCTATATATTTTTTTTTCTTCAATTCTTTATTTTTGAGGTGCAAGGCGCCTCAGATTTTGCAACAACATGTTATAAACATCACATCAAGAAAATTCTAGTAAAGTTCCAGTAACACATTATATAAAGCTGCACCATTTTTTAAATTTTTTTTTTTTAAAGGAATCATAAAAAAGGATTATGCATGCTGACATGACATTGCTTGTAGAGCAGTTGAGGAATATACGCTTCCAACACATGGTTGAGGCTGGCATAAGCTTAAGGTGTGTTATATTTCGGACAGATAAGGTGCACATCGCTGACGTTACAGTCGTTGAAGTACGAATAAGGAGTATGTATGCTGATAAAGCTGAACTATTAAAAACATTTAAGGAATACAGTTGCTGGTGATACTTAACTTAAGAGCTTATAAGGATTATACATGATGATAATATGCAGCGTTATGAACAGTAAAGAAGTATCCGTGCTGTTAAAACCTGTCTATAAAGACATTTACTGAGAAACGAAAAAACATATGCTGGTGATAAAGAAGTCGAAGAGCATGCAATGCGTACATATGTTGGTAAAACACAAGATGTTGCACGGTTAAAGAGTATATATGCCATTTACACCTGACTGTAAGATCCAGTGCGGATTATAGAGGGTGCTAGCTTAAGGTGTGAGGACTTTTAGGGGTTTAGTATGTCAACAGAGTATAATTTGAAAATATATGTGAGGAACGCCGTTGCTGTAGTATGTGCCGTACATGAATTGCTTGCTAGTGTGCAATAATGGGAACATTGTTTCGGTACGCTGGCTAATTGTTATCTCAGGGACTTTTAAGGCCTAGATATGTTGAGGATAGGCAATGTGTAAAAATGGTTGAGGAGTACCTGTGTGTAGAGGTACCCGTGTTGGTATTGGTACAATTGTGGTCTATATTGGTCAAAGTGGTGATTGTGACTGCTCTATACGTTGTAGGGTGACGCTCAGTAACCCCTGAGCACGGGGGGGGGGGGGGGGGTGCCGCCGGTTAAGGTATCATAGAGGCCGGCTTAATGCTGTCGGGAGAAAACTGTTAAACGGGGGAGTTCAATGCCAAACTAATCATATGGGCAACTAGAGAGTACAGCTATGCGGTTCTCAGTCTGTGACTTGCTCACCAACAAGTGTCCCCTGCGGTTTTAGCCTGTGTCATCCCAAGTGTCTGTTTGACAAATTGGTAATCCCCAGCTTTTGCAGGAAAGCCGCTGTGTCGTCCGCCGAGGAGATAGTGTGGTTGTGGCTGTCTTTTGTGGCTATCAGGGTTCGTAGGGGCCCCCATTTGTAGGTGATTCCGGCCGATCTCAGGGCTTGCGTAACACGTTGGAGGGACCTTCTCCAGGTAAGGGTGGAGCGGCATCAGTCCTGCAGGAAATGGAGGTGCATCTCTTCGAAGAGGTAGGGTGTATTGTTCCTAGCCTCTCGTTGGACCACCAACCTGTCTCGGAGCATAAGGAAACGTACCACCACGTCTCGAGATACCCCAGCCGGGGCTCTGGCTGATGTGGCCAGTCTATAGCAGCCATCTAATTGTATGTTTTTGGCTACCCGGTGTTGCAATAGGGCTGTGAGTAGGCGGCGTAGGAAGTGTTGCAGTTCTTGGTCGTTGACTGTCTCTGCTATGCCTCTAATTTTGAGGTTTGTGCGCCTTCTTGTATCTTCCATCGCCTCTATTCGAAGTTGGGCGGCGTGTTGTGCAGTCTGGAGTTGCAGGATCTGCTCTGCTTCGCGTGTTTGATGTTGGGCCATGGTGGAGACAGACGCCTCTGCCTTTTGCACTCTGGCCGTGACCATGGAGATGTCCTCTCTGAGGATGTCTAGGTCTGCGTTAAAGAAGGCTCTGATGTTGTTCAACAGGGCTTGAATATCACCCTTGGTTGCTGGGGCTTGCAGGTCTTCCTTCTGAGAGGATACTTTGGAGCCCTCTGACCTCGGGATTTCGTCTAGGGCATCGAGGGTTACCTCTTCGGAGGAGGGGCAGGTTGAGTCCGCTGACGACGCCATTTTGGGCCTAGGCCGCGGTTGCTGCAACAGGTCACAGATGCTTCTGGAGCCTTCCCTCGCAAGGGTTCTGAGTTCTTTTGCCTTCTTGCCCATCTCGGGTGTTGTTGGGCTCGGTCCTCAGTGGTGTGAGGGTAAGAAGTCGCCTGTAAGTGTATCTTTGCCGTTTGTGTAGCGGGAGCTCGTCCGGCATGCGTCTGCTCCCTTCAGTGTCCTGGCCACGCCCAATGGGGTTGCTATATTGATATCTAAGAATTTAAATTGCAGAAATATCTACACAGAACAAGATACAGAAGGGAAATACATTATAGTAGTATGTGAGATTGATAATATTACATTTACATTAACAAACCTCTATGCCCCAAATCACTCATCATAGTATTTATAAGTAAGGGTCTAAAGAGAATAGAAATGGTTAAAAAAGGAATTGTGATGATTCTTGGTGACTTTAATTTTATATTCGATCCATTATTGGATAAAAAAAAAAACACTACGGGTCAGATAAGAGACAAAAGAATACTAAGAT